>NC_140585.1:108118603-108156103 GCF_964204655.1 Triturus cristatus
AAGGTATTGTTTGAATAAAAGTGAAAGATATGGAAATCGAAGCAAAAAATCCTTCGAGCCGGATTTGAACCAGCGACCTAAGGATGTCTGACTTTATGCTACAGTCCTCCGCTCTACCAACTGAGCTATCGAAGGAGTGGCTGAAGTATCTTTCAGCGCTGTAATTATCTCTCGCTCAAGAAAGGTTGTGGGGGTGGGGATCAGGAGCAGATCGATGAAAATCATGAACATTACCTGCAGCTCCCTCTCAAAGTCACCAGTTCTTAGAGCACACTGTAAGGTACGTCTTATCACCCCAAAGGAGGATTTCAGACCAAAGTTCATGTTCTGTCTTGGCTTGGGGATAAGCAGGGGTGCTCCAAATTTCAATTTTACAGAAAGGAAAGGAACTTTGATACAAAGACCTTGGGCAGCATTGGTGGCAAATGGAGGGCTGCGCGGAACCATGAAAGAAATGACAGAAAGTTATGGGAGTCATTACTACGCACCCAGCATCAAGAACGTGCATTTTGGATGCATTTTCAAAAGGAAAGAGAACGGAAAAATCTGTAGATTGAAGGTGATTGAGATAAACAAAATATTCCGTTTTTCTAAAAGCTACTGTAAAGAGTCTCTGGTTTAGAAGAAGAACCCTTACCAATGATCAAGAGAGATGCGACAGATTTCTATCATCAAAGCATTATGGTTGTCAAGATGAATCATCACTTTGATGTCTTCAACAAGTAGGATTCTTTTGATCTATAATCATCAAAAATGAGATAGCCCCATTTCATGGGATTTTTCAAGGCAAACGTCTGACAGATTAAGCGGGGTCCTCATCCCGGTTGGAGGACATATCTCTTCCTTCATCATGATGCCAGCCTAGCTTTCGGCCCAAAATCCAAGGTAAGCATGGCAAAAGTCTGGAGATGCCGGGGATTGAACCCGGGGCCTCATACATGCAAAGCATGCGCTCTACCACTGAGCTACATCCCCACTTCTGCAAGGTTTGACTGTATGATTGGAAACCCTGCATTGAACCGACGGCCACATCACCCCATTCGACTCTGCAGTATACAATGTCAGTCAGGAAAATCCTTCAGCCTTGTACCTGGATGATCTTCATGGTCTTATGTACAGATGCCTATATACAGCCTTCTTAGCGCAGTAGGCAGCGCGTCAGTCTCATAATCTGAAGGTCCTGAGTTCGATCCTCAGAGAGGGCATTTATTTCCTTCTTTTGGAATGCAAAATTCTCCGATTTTCTTGAAATGCGCAAACTATGCCTAGTTCAAAGATTTTTCCAAAGCAAATGTCTGACTATTTAAGTGGGGCTCTCACCCCAACTGCATGACAAACTTCTTCTTTCTGCATGATGGCAGGCTAGCCTTCTGGAAAAAAGCCAAGATAAGGAACAGAGGCTCCTGGAGATGCCGGGGATTGAACCAGGGACCTCATACATGCAAAGCATGCGCTCTACCACTGAGCTACATCCCCACTTTTGCACTCGAGCTGTTTGATGGATGCAAGGAATCCCTGAAACCCAGGGACTGCAAAGTCTCGATCATAATCAATGGAAGGTATTGTTTGAATAAAAGTGAAAGATATGGAAATCGAAGCAAAAAATCCTTCGAGCCGGATTTGAACCAGCGACCTAAGGATGTCTGACTTTATGCTACAGTCCTCCGCTCTACCAACTGAGCTATCGAAGGAGTGGCTGAAGTATCTTTCAGCGCTGTAATTATCTCTCGCTCAAGAAAGGTTGTGGGGGTGGGGATCAGGAGCAGATCGATGAAAATCATGAACATTACCTGCAGCTCCCTCTCAAAGTCACCAGTTCTTAGAGCACACTGTAAGGTACGTCTTATCACCCCAAAGGAGGATTTCAGACCAAAGTTCATGTTCTGTCTTGGCTTGGGGATAAGCAGGGGTGCTCCAAATTTCAATTTTACAGAAAGGAAAGGAACTTTGATACAAAGACCTTGGGCAGCATTGGTGGCAAATGGAGGGCTGCGCGGAACCATGAAAGAAATGACAGAAAGTTATGGGAGTCATTACTACGCACCCAGCATCAAGAACGTGCATTTTGGATGCATTTTCAAAAGGAAAGAGAACGGAAAAATCTGTAGATTGAAGGTGATTGAGATAAACAAAATATTCCGTTTTTCTAAAAGCTACTGTAAAGAGTCTCTGGTTTAGAAGAAGAACCCTTACCAATGATCAAGAGAGATGCGACAGATTTCTATCATCAAAGCATTATGGTTGTCAAGATGAATCATCACTTTGATGTCTTCAACAAGTAGGATTCTTTTGATCTATAATCATCAAAAATGAGATAGCCCCATTTCATGGGATTTTTCAAGGCAAACGTCTGACAGATTAAGCGGGGTCCTCATCCCGGTTGGAGGACATATCTCTTCCTTCATCATGATGCCAGCCTAGCTTTCGGCCCAAAATCCAAGGTAAGAATGGCAAAAGTCTGGAGATGCCGGGGATTGAACCCGGGGCCTCATACATGCAAAGCATGCGCTCTACCACTGAGCTACATCCCCACTTCTGCAAGGTTTGACTGTATGATTGGAAACCCTGCATTGAACCGACGGCCACATCACCCCATTCGACTCTGCAGTATACAATGTCAGTCAGGAAAATCCTTCAGCCTTGTACCTGGATGATCTTCATGGTCTTATGTACAGATGCCTATATACAGTCTTCTTAGCGCAGTAGGCAGCGCGTCAGTCTCATAATCTGAAGGTCCTGAGTTCGATCCTCAGAGAGGGCATTTATTTCCTTCTTTTGGAATGCAAAATTCTCCGATTTTCTTGAAATGCGCAAACTATGCCTAGTTCAAAGATTTTTCCAAAGCAAATGTCTGACTATTTAAGTGGGGCTCTCACCCCAACTGCATGACAAACTTCTTCTTTCTGCATGATGGCAGGCTAGCCTTCTGGAAAAAAGCCAAGATAAGGAACAGAGGCTCCTGGAGATGCCGGGGATTGAACCCGGGACCTCATACATGCGAAGCATGCGCTCTACCACTGAGCTACATCCCCACTTTTGCCCTCGAGCTGTTTGATGGATGCAAGGAATCCCTGAAACCCAGGGACTGCAAAGTCTCGATCATAATCAATGGAAGGTATTGTTTGAATAAAAGTGAAATATATGGAAATCGAAGCAAAAAATCCTTCGAGCCGGATTTGAACCAGCGACCTAAGGATGTCTGACTTTATGCTACAGTCCTCCGCTCTACCAACTGAGCTATCGAAGGAGTGGCTGAAGTATCTTTCAGCGCTGTAATTATCTCTCGCTCAAGAAAGGTTGTGGGGGTGGGGATCAGGAGCAGATCGATGAAAATCATGAACATTACCTGCAGCTCCCTCTCAAAGTCACCAGTTCTTAGAGCACACTGTAAGGTACATCTTATCACCCCAAAGGAGGATTTCAGACCAAAGTTCATGTTCTGTCTTGGCTTGGGGATAAGCAGGGGTGCTCCAAATTTCAATTTTACAGAAAGGAAAGGAACTTTGATACAAAGACCTTGGGCAGCATTGGTGGCAAATGGATGGCTGCGCGGAACCATGAAAGAAATGACAGAAAGTTATGGGAGTCATTACTACGCACCCAGCATCAAGAAAGTGCATTTTGGATGCATTTTCAAAAGGAAAGAGAACGGAAAAATCTGTAGATTGAAGGTGATTGAGATAAACAAAATATTCCGTTTTTCTAAAAGCTACTGTAAAGAGTCTCTGGTTTAGAAGAAGAACCCTTACCAATGATCAAGAGAGATGCGACAGATTTCTATCATCAAAGCATTATGGTTGTCAAGATGAATCATCACTTTGATGTCTTCAACAAGTAGGATTCTTTTGATCTATAATCATCAAAAATGAGATAGCCCCATTTCATGGGATTTTTCAAGGCAAACGTCTGACAGATTAAGCGGGGTCCTCATCCCGGTTGGAGGACATATCTCTTCCTTCATCATGATGCCAGCCTAGCTTTCGGCCCAAAATCCAAGGTAAGCATGGCAAAAGTCTGGAGATGCCGGGGATTGAACCCGGGGCCTCATACATGCAAAGCATGCGCTCTACCACTGAGCTACATCCCCACTTCTGCAAGGTTTGACTGTATGATTGGAAACCCTGCATTGAACCGACGGCCACATCACCCCATTCGACTCTGCAGTATACAATGTCAGTCAGGAAAATCCTTCAGCCTTGTACCTGGATGATCTTCATGGTCTTATGTACAGATGCCTATATACAGCCTTCTTAGCGCAGTAGGCAGCGCGTCAGTCTCATAATCTGAAGGTCCTGAGTTCGATCCTCAGAGAGGGCATTTATTTCCTTCTTTTGGAATGCAAAATTCTCCGATTTTCTTGAAATGCGCAAACTATGCCTAGTTCAAAGATTTTTCCAAAGCAAATGTCTGACTATTTAAGTGGGGCTCTCACCCCAACTGCATGACAAACTTCTTCTTTCTGCATGATGGCAGGCTAGCCTTCTGGAAAAAAGCCAAGATAAGGAACAGAGGCTCCTGGAGATGCCGGGGATTGAACCCGGGACCTCATACATGCAAAGCATGCGCTCTACCACTGAGCTACATCCCCACTTTTGCACTCGAGCTGTTTGATGGATGCAAGGAATCCCTGAAACCCAGGGACTGCAAAGTCTCGATCATAATCAATGGAAGGTATTGTTTGAATAAAAGTGAAAGATATGGAAATCGAAGCAAAAAATCCTTCGAGCCGGATTTGAACCAGCGACCTAAGGATGTCTGACTTTATGCTACAGTCCTCCGCTCTACCAACTGAGCTATCGAAGGAGTGGCTGAAGTATCTTTCAGCGCTGTAATTATCTCTCGCTCAAGAAAGGTTGTGGGGGTGGGGATCAGGAGCAGATCGATGAAAATCATGAACATTACCTGCAGCTCCCTCTCAAAGTCACCAGTTCTTAGAGCACACTGTAAGGTACGTCTTATCACCCCAAAGGAGGATTTCAGACCAAAGTTCATGTTCTGTCTTGGCTTGGGGATAAGCAGGGGTGCTCCAAATTTCAATTTTACAGAAAGGAAAGGAACTTTGATACAAAGACCTTGGGCAGCATTGGTGGCAAATGGAGGGCTGCGCGGAACCATGAAAGAAATGACAGAAAGTTATGGGAGTCATTACTACGCACCCAGCATCAAGAACGTGCATTTTGGATGCATTTTCAAAAGGAAAGAGAACGGAAAAATCTGTAGATTGAAGGTGATTGAGATAAACAAAATATTCCGTTTTTCTAAAAGCTACTGTAAAGAGTCTCTGGTTTAGAAGAAGAACCCTTACCAATGATCAAGAGAGATGCGACAGATTTCTATCATCAAAGCATTATGGTTGTCAAGATGAATCATCACTTTGATGTCTTCAACAAGTAGGATTCTTTTGATCTATAATCATCAAAAATGAGATAGCCCCATTTCATGGGATTTTTCAAGGCAAACGTCTGACAGATTAAGCGGGGTCCTCATCCCGGTTGGAGGACATATCTCTTCCTTCATCATGATGCCAGCCTAGCTTTCGGCCCAAAATCCAAGGTAAGCATGGCAAAAGTCTGGAGATGCCGGGGATTGAACCCGGGGCCTCATACATGCAAAGCATGCGCTCTACCACTGAGCTACATCCCCACTTCTGCAAGGTTTGACTGTATGATTGGAAACCCTGCATTGAACCGACGGCCACATCACCCCATTCGACTCTGCAGTATACAATGTCAGTCAGGAAAATCCTTCAGCCTTGTACCTGGATGATCTTCATGGTCTTATGTACAGATGCCTATATACAGTCTTCTTAGCGCAGTAGGCAGCGCGTCAGTCTCATAATCTGAAGGTCCTGAGTTCGATCCTCAGAGAGGGCATTTATTTCCTTCTTTTGGAATGCAAAATTCTCCGATTTTCTTGAAATGCGCAAACTATGCCTAGTTCAAAGATTTTTCCAAAGCAAATGTCTGACTATTTAAGTGGGGCTCTCACCCCAACTGCATGACAAACTTCTTCTTTCTGCATGATGGCAGGCTAGCCTTCTGGAAAAAAGCCAAGATAAGGAACAGAGGCTCCTGGAGATGCCGGGGATTGAACCCGGGACCTCATACATGCGAAGCATGCGCTCTACCACTGAGCTACATCCCCACTTTTGCCCTCGAGCTGTTTGATGGATGCAAGGAATCCCTGAAACCCAGGGACTGCAAAGTCTCGATCATAATCAATGGAAGGTATTGTTTGAATAAAAGTGAAATATATGGAAATCGAAGCAAAAAATCCTTCGAGCCGGATTTGAACCAGCGACCTAAGGATGTCTGACTTTATGCTACAGTCCTCCGCTCTACCAACTGAGCTATCGAAGGAGTGGCTGAAGTATCTTTCAGCGCTGTAATTATCTCTCGCTCAAGAAAGGTTGTGGGGGTGGGGATCAGGAGCAGATCGATGAAAATCATGAACATTACCTGCAGCTCACTCTCAAAGTCACCAGTTCTTAGAGCACACTGTAAGGTACATCTTATCACCCCAAAGGAGGATTTCAGACCAAAGTTCATGTTCTGTCTTGGCTTGGGGATAAGCAGGGGTGCTCCAAATTTCAATTTTACAGAAAGGAAAGGAACTTTGATACAAAGACCTTGGGCAGCATTGGTGGCAAATGGATGGCTGCGCGGAACCATGAAAGAAATGACAGAAAGTTATGGGAGTCATTACTACGCACCCAGCATCAAGAAAGTGCATTTTGGATGCATTTTCAAAAGGAAAGAGAACGGAAAAATCTGTAGATTGAAGGTGATTGAGATAAACAAAATATTCCGTTTTTCTAAAAGCTACTGTAAAGAGTCTCTGGTTTAGAAGAAGAACCCTTACCAATGATCAAGAGAGATGCGACAGATTTCTATCATCAAAGCATTATGGTTGTCAAGATGAATCATCACTTTGATGTCTTCAACAAGTAGGATTCTTTTGATCTATAATCATCAAAAATGAGATAGCCCCATTTCATGGGATTTTTCAAGGCAAACGTCTGACAGATTAAGCGGGGTCCTCATCCCGGTTGGAGGACATATCTCTTCCTTCATCATGATGCCAGCCTAGCTTTCGGCCCAAAATCCAAGGTAAGCATGGCAAAAGTCTGGAGATGCCGGGGATTGAACCCGGGGCCTCATACATGCAAAGCATGCGCTCTACCACTGAGCTACATCCCCACTTCTGCAAGGTTTGACTGTATGATTGGAAACCCTGCATTGAACCGACGGCCACATCACCCCATTCGACTCTGCAGTATACAATGTCAGTCAGGAAAATCCTTCAGCCTTGTACCTGGATGATCTTCATGGTCTTATGTACAGATGCCTATATACAGCCTTCTTAGCGCAGTAGGCAGCGCGTCAGTCTCATAATCTGAAGGTCCTGAGTTCGATCCTCAGAGAGGGCATTTATTTCCTTCTTTTGGAATGCAAAATTCTCCGATTTTCTTGAAATGCGCAAACTATGCCTAGTTCAAAGATTTTTCCAAAGCAAATGTCTGACTATTTAAGTGGGGCTCTCACCCCAACTGCATGACAAACTTCTTCTTTCTGCATGATGGCAGGCTAGCCTTCTGGAAAAAAGCCAAGATAAGGAACAGAGGCTCCTGGAGATGCCGGGGATTGAACCCGGGACCTCATACATGCAAAGCATGCGCTCTACCACTGAGCTACATCCCCACTTTTGCACTCGAGCTGTTTGATGGATGCAAGGAATCCCTGAAACCCAGGGACTGCAAAGTCTCGATCATAATCAATGGAAGGTATTGTTTGAATAAAAGTGAAAGATATGGAAATCGAAGCAAAAAATCCTTCGAGCCGGATTTGAACCAGCGACCTAAGGATGTCTGACTTTATGCTACAGTCCTCCGCTCTACCAACTGAGCTATCGAAGGAGTGGCTGAAGTATCTTTCAGCGCTGTAATTATCTCTCGCTCAAGAAAGGTTGTGGGGGTGGGGATCAGGAGCAGATCGATGAAAATCATGAACATTACCTGCAGCTCCCTCTCAAAGTCACCAGTTCTTAGAGCACACTGTAAGGTACGTCTTATCACCCCAAAGGAGGATTTCAGACCAAAGTTCATGTTCTGTCTTGGCTTGGGGATAAGCAGGGGTGCTCCAAATTTCAATTTTACAGAAAGGAAAGGAACTTTGATACAAAGACCTTGGGCAGCATTGGTGGCAAATGGAGGGCTGCGCGGAACCATGAAAGAAATGACAGAAAGTTATGGGAGTCATTACTACGCACCCAGCATCAAGAACGTGCATTTTGGATGCATTTTCAAAAGGAAAGAGAACGGAAAAATCTGTAGATTGAAGGTGATTGAGATAAACAAAATATTCCGTTTTTCTAAAAGCTACTGTAAAGAGTCTCTGGTTTAGAAGAAGAACCCTTACCAATGATCAAGAGAGATGCGACAGATTTCTATCATCAAAGCATTATGGTTGTCAAGATGAATCATCACTTTGATGTCTTCAACAAGTAGGATTCTTTTGATCTATAATCATCAAAAATGAGATAGCCCCATTTCATGGGATTTTTCAAGGCAAACGTCTGACAGATTAAGCGGGGTCCTCATCCCGGTTGGAGGACATATCTCTTCCTTCATCATGATGCCAGCCTAGCTTTCGGCCCAAAATCCAAGGTAAGCATGGCAAAAGTCTGGAGATGCCGGGGATTGAACCCGGGGCCTCATACATGCAAAGCATGCGCTCTACCACTGAGCTACATCCCCACTTCTGCAAGGTTTGACTGTATGATTGGAAACCCTGCATTGAACCGACGGCCACATCACCCCATTCGACTCTGCAGTATACAATGTCAGTCAGGAAAATCCTTCAGCCTTGTACCTGGATGATCTTCATGGTCTTATGTACAAATGCCTATATACAGCCTTCTTAGCGCAGTAGGCAGCGCGTCAGTCTCATAATCTGAAGGTCCTGAGTTCGATCCTCAGAGAGGGCATTTATTTCCTTCTTTTGGAATGCAAAATTCTCCGATTTTCTTGAAATGCGCAAACTATGCCTAGTTCAAAGATTTTTCCAAAGCAAATGTCTGACTATTTAAGTGGGGCTCTCACCCCAACTGCATGACAAACTTCTTCTTTCTGCATGATGGCAGGCTAGCCTTCTGGAAAAAAGCCAAGATAAGGAACAGAGGCTCCTGGAGATGCCGGGGATTGAACCCGGGACCTCATACATGCAAAGCATGCGCTCTACCACTGAGCTACATCCCCACTTTTGCACTCGAGCTGTTTGATGGATGCAAGGAATCCCTGAAACCCAGGGACTGCAAAGTCTCGATCATAATCAATGGAAGGTATTGTTTGAATAAAAGTGAAAGATATGGAAATCGAAGCAAAAAATCCTTCGAGCCGGATTTGAACCAGCGACCTAAGGATGTCTGACTTTATGCTACAGTCCTCCGCTCTACCAACTGAGCTATCGAAGGAGTGGCTGAAGTATCTTTCAGCGCTGTAATTATCTCTCGCTCAAGAAAGGTTGTGGGGGTGGGGATCAGGAGCAGATCGATGAAAATCATGAACATTACCTGCAGCTCCCTCTCAAAGTCACCAGTTCTTAGAGCACACTGTAAGGTACGTCTTATCACCCCAAAGGAGGATTTCAGACCAAAGTTCATGTTCTGTCTTGGCTTGGGGATAAGCAGGGGTGCTCCAAATTTCAATTTTACAGAAAGGAAAGGAACTTTGATACAAAGACCTTGGGCAGCATTGGTGGCAAATGGAGGGCTGCGCGGAACCATGAAAGAAATGACAGAAAGTTATGGGAGTCATTACTACGCACCCAGCATCAAGAACGTGCATTTTGGATGCATTTTCAAAAGGAAAGAGAACGGAAAAATCTGTAGATTGAAGGTGATTGAGATAAACAAAATATTCCGTTTTTCTAAAAGCTACTGTAAAGAGTCTCTGGTTTAGAAGAAGAACCCTTACCAATGATCAAGAGAGATGCGACAGATTTCTATCATCAAAGCATTATGGTTGTCAAGATGAATCATCACTTTGATGTCTTCAACAAGTAGGATTCTTTTGATCTATAATCATCAAAAATGAGATAGCCCCATTTCATGGGATTTTTCAAGGCAAACGTCTGACAGATTAAGCGGGGTCCTCATCCCGGTTGGAGGACATATCTCTTCCTTCATCATGATGCCAGCCTAGCTTTCGGCCCAAAATCCAAGGTAAGCATGGCAAAAGTCTGGAGATGCCGGGGATTGAACCCGGGGCCTCATACATGCAAAGCATGCGCTCTACCACTGAGCTACATCCCCACTTCTGCAAGGTTTGACTGTATGATTGGAAACCCTGCATTGAACCGACGGCCACATCACCCCATTCGACTCTGCAGTATACAATGTCAGTCAGGAAAATCCTTCAGCCTTGTACCTGGATGATCTTCATGGTCTTATGTACAGATGCCTATATACAGCCTTCTTAGCGCAGTAGGCAGCGCGTCAGTCTCATAATCTGAAGGTCCTGAGTTCGATCCTCAGAGAGGGCATTTATTTCCTTCTTTTGGAATGCAAAATTCTCCGATTTTCTTGAAATGCGCAAACTATGCCTAGTTCAAAGATTTTTCCAAAGCAAATGTCTGACTATTTAAGTGGGGCTCTCACCCCAACTGCATGACAAACTTCTTCTTTCTGCATGATGGCAGGCTAGCCTTCT
Organism: Triturus cristatus; assembly: GCF_964204655.1. NCBI lineage: Eukaryota > Metazoa > Chordata > Amphibia > Caudata > Salamandridae > Triturus > Triturus cristatus. Next base: position 108,129,312 of record NC_140585.1, read on the forward strand.
GGAAAAAAGCCAAGATAAGGAACAGAGGCTCCTGGAGATGCCGGGGATTGAACCAGGGACCTCATACATGCAAAGCATGCGCTCTACCACTGAGCTACATCCCCACTTTTGCACTCGAGCTGTTTGATGGATGCAAGGAATCCCTGAAACCCAGGGACTGCAAAGTCTCGATCATAATCAATGGAAGGTATTGTTTGAATAAAAGTGAAAGATATGGAAATCGAAGCAAAAAATCCTTCGAGCCGGATTTGAACCAGCGACCTAAGGATGTCTGACTTTATGCTACAGTCCTCCGCTCTACCAACTGAGCTATCGAAGGAGTGGCTGAAGTATCTTTCAGCGCTGTAATTATCTCTCGCTCAAGAAAGGTTGTGGGGGTGGGGATCAGGAGCAGATCGATGAAAATCATGAACATTACCTGCAGCTCCCTCTCAAAGTCACCAGTTCTTAGAGCACACTGTAAGGTACGTCTTATCACCCCAAAGGAGGATTTCAGACCAAAGTTCATGTTCTGTCTTGGCTTGGGGATAAGCAGGGGTGCTCCAAATTTCAATTTTACAGAAAGGAAAGGAACTTTGATACAAAGACCTTGGGCAGCATTGGTGGCAAATGGAGGGCTGCGCGGAACCATGAAAGAAATGACAGAAAGTTATGGGAGTCATTACTACGCACCCAGCATCAAGAACGTGCATTTTGGATGCATTTTCAAAAGGAAAGAGAACGGAAAAATCTGTAGATTGAAGGTGATTGAGATAAACAAAATATTCCGTTTTTCTAAAAGCTACTGTAAAGAGTCTCTGGTTTAGAAGAAGAACCCTTACCAATGATCAAGAGAGATGCGACAGATTTCTATCATCAAAGCATTATGGTTGTCAAGATGAATCATCACTTTGATGTCTTCAACAAGTAGGATTCTTTTGATCTATAATCATCAAAAATGAGATAGCCCCATTTCATGGGATTTTTCAAGGCAAACGTCTGACAGATTAAGCGGGGTCCTCATCCCGGTTGGAGGACATATCTCTTCCTTCATCATGATGCCAGCCTAGCTTTCGGCCCAAAATCCAAGGTAAGAATGGCAAAAGTCTGGAGATGCCGGGGATTGAACCCGGGGCCTCATACATGCAAAGCATGCGCTCTACCACTGAGCTACATCCCCACTTCTGCAAGGTTTGACTGTATGATTGGAAACCCTGCATTGAACCGACGGCCACATCACCCCATTCGACTCTGCAGTATACAATGTCAGTCAGGAAAATCCTTCAGCCTTGTACCTGGATGATCTTCATGGTCTTATGTACAGATGCCTATATACAGTCTTCTTAGCGCAGTAGGCAGCGCGTCAGTCTCATAATCTGAAGGTCCTGAGTTCGATCCTCAGAGAGGGCATTTATTTCCTTCTTTTGGAATGCAAAATTCTCCGATTTTCTTGAAATGCGCAAACTATGCCTAGTTCAAAGATTTTTCCAAAGCAAATGTCTGACTATTTAAGTGGGGCTCTCACCCCAACTGCATGACAAACTTCTTCTTTCTGCATGATGGCAGGCTAGCCTTCTGGAAAAAAGCCAAGATAAGGAACAGAGGCTCCTGGAGATGCCGGGGATTGAACCCGGGACCTCATACATGCGAAGCATGCGCTCTACCACTGAGCTACATCCCCACTTTTGCCCTCGAGCTGTTTGATGGATGCAAGGAATCCCTGAAACCCAGGGACTGCAAAGTCTCGATCATAATCAATGGAAGGTATTGTTTGAATAAAAGTGAAATATATGGAAATCGAAGCAAAAAATCCTTCGAGCCGGATTTGAACCAGCGACCTAAGGATGTCTGACTTTATGCTACAGTCCTCCGCTCTACCAACTGAGCTATCGAAGGAGTGGCTGAAGTATCTTTCAGCGCTGTAATTATCTCTCGCTCAAGAAAGGTTGTGGGGGTGGGGATCAGGAGCAGATCGATGAAAATCATGAACATTACCTGCAGCTCCCTCTCAAAGTCACCAGTTCTTAGAGCACACTGTAAGGTACATCTTATCACCCCAAAGGAGGATTTCAGACCAAAGTTCATGTTCTGTCTTGGCTTGGGGATAAGCAGGGGTGCTCCAAATTTCAATTTTACAGAAAGGAAAGGAACTTTGATACAAAGACCTTGGGCAGCATTGGTGGCAAATGGATGGCTGCGCGGAACCATGAAAGAAATGACAGAAAGTTATGGGAGTCATTACTACGCACCCAGCATCAAGAAAGTGCATTTTGGATGCATTTTCAAAAGGAAAGAGAACGGAAAAATCTGTAGATTGAAGGTGATTGAGATAAACAAAATATTCCGTTTTTCTAAAAGCTACTGTAAAGAGTCTCTGGTTTAGAAGAAGAACCCTTACCAATGATCAAGAGAGATGCGACAGATTTCTATCATCAAAGCATTATGGTTGTCAAGATGAATCATCACTTTGATGTCTTCAACAAGTAGGATTCTTTTGATCTATAATCATCAAAAATGAGATAGCCCCATTTCATGGGATTTTTCAAGGCAAACGTCTGACAGATTAAGCGGGGTCCTCATCCCGGTTGGAGGACATATCTCTTCCTTCATCATGATGCCAGCCTAGCTTTCGGCCCAAAATCCAAGGTAAGCATGGCAAAAGTCTGGAGATGCCGGGGATTGAACCCGGGGCCTCATACATGCAAAGCATGCGCTCTACCACTGAGCTACATCCCCACTTCTGCAAGGTTTGACTGTATGATTGGAAACCCTGCATTGAACCGACGGCCACATCACCCCATTTGACTCTGCAGTATACAATGTCAGTCAGGAAAATCCTTCAGCCTTGTACCTGGATGATCTTCATGGTCTTATGTACAGATGCCTATATACAGCCTTCTTAGCGCAGTAGGCAGCGCGTCAGTCTCATAATCTGAAGGTCCTGAGTTCGATCCTCAGAGAGGGCATTTATTTCCTTCTTTTGGAATGCAAAATTCTCCGATTTTCTTGAAATGCGCAAACTATGCCTAGTTCAAAGATTTTTCCAAAGCAAATGTCTGACTATTTAAGTGGGGCTCTCACCCCAACTGCATGACAAACTTCTTCTTTCTGCATGATGGCAGGCTAGCCTTCTGGAAAAAAGCCAAGATAAGGAACAGAGGCTCCTGGAGATGCCGGGGATTGAACCCGGGACCTCATACATGCAAAGCATGCGCTCTACCACTGAGCTACATCCCCACTTTTGCACTCGAGCTGTTTGATGGATGCAAGGAATCCCTGAAACCCAGGGACTGCAAAGTCTCGATCATAATCAATGGAAGGTATTGTTTGAATAAAAGTGAAAGATATGGAAATCGAAGCAAAAAATCCTTCGAGCCGGATTTGAACCAGCGACCTAAGGATGTCTGACTTTATGCTACAGTCCTCCGCTCTACCAACTGAGCTATCGAAGGAGTGGCTGAAGTATCTTTCAGCGCTGTAATTATCTCTCGCTCAAGAAAGGTTGTGGGGGTGGGGATCAGGAGCAGATCGATGAAAATCATGAACATTACCTGCAGCTCCCTCTCAAAGTCACCAGTTCTTAGAGCACACTGTAAGGTACGTCTTATCACCCCAAAGGAGGATTTCAGACCAAAGTTCATGTTCTGTCTTGGCTTGGGGATAAGCAGGGGTGCTCCAAATTTCAATTTTACAGAAAGGAAAGGAACTTTGATACAAAGACCTTGGGCAGCATTGGTGGCAAATGGAGGGCTGCGCGGAACCATGAAAGAAATGACAGAAAGTTATGGGAGTCATTACTACGCACCCAGCATCAAGAACGTGCATTTTGGATGCATTTTCAAAAGGAAAGAGAACGGAAAAATCTGTAGATTGAAGGTGATTGAGATAAACAAAATATTCCGTTTTTCTAAAAGCTACTGTAAAGAGTCTCTGGTTTAGAAGAAGAACCCTTACCAATGATCAAGAGAGATGCGACAGATTTCTATCATCAAAGCATTATGGTTGTCAAGATGAATCATCACTTTGATGTCTTCAACAAGTAGGATTCTTTTGATCTATAATCATCAAAAATGAGATAGCCCCATTTCATGGGATTTTTCAAGGCAAACGTCTGACAGATTAAGCGGGGTCCTCATCCCGGTTGGAGGACATATCTCTTCCTTCATCATGATGCCAGCCTAGCTTTCGGCCCAAAATCCAAGGTAAGCATGGCAAAAGTCTGGAGATGCCGGGGATTGAACCCGGGGCCTCATACATGCAAAGCATGCGCTCTACCACTGAGCTACATCCCCACTTCTGCAAGGTTTGACTGTATGATTGGAAACCCTGCATTGAACCGACGGCCACATCACCCCATTCGACTCTGCAGTATACAATGTCAGTCAGGAAAATCCTTCAGCCTTGTACCTGGATGATCTTCATGGTCTTATGTACAGATGCCTATATACAGTCTTCTTAGCGCAGTAGGCAGCGCGTCAGTCTCATAATCTGAAGGTCCTGAGTTCGATCCTCAGAGAGGGCATTTATTTCCTTCTTTTGGAATGCAAAATTCTCCGATTTTCTTGAAATGCGCAAACTATGCCTAGTTCAAAGATTTTTCCAAAGCAAATGTCTGACTATTTAAGTGGGGCTCTCACCCCAACTGCATGACAAACTTCTTCTTTCTGCATGATGGCAGGCTAGCCTTCTGGAAAAAAGCCAAGATAAGGAACAGAGGCTCCTGGAGATGCCGGGGATTGAACCCGGGACCTCATACATGCGAAGCATGCGCTCTACCACTGAGCTACATCCCCACTTTTGCCCTCGAGCTGTTTGATGGATGCAAGGAATCCCTGAAACCCAGGGACTGCAAAGTCTCGATCATAATCAATGGAAGGTATTGTTTGAATAAAAGTGAAATATATGGAAATCGAAGCAAAAAATCCTTCGAGCCGGATTTGAACCAGCGACCTAAGGATGTCTGACTTTATGCTACAGTCCTCCGCTCTACCAACTGAGCTATCGAAGGAGTGGCTGAAGTATCTTTCAGCGCTGTAATTATCTCTCGCTCAAGAAAGGTTGTGGGGGTGGGGATCAGGAGCAGATCGATGAAAATCATGAACATTACCTGCAGCTCCCTCTCAAAGTCACCAGTTCTTAGAGCACACTGTAAGGTACATCTTATCACCCCAAAGGAGGATTTCAGACCAAAGTTCATGTTCTGTCTTGGCTTGGGGATAAGCAGGGGTGCTCCAAATTTCAATTTTACAGAAAGGAAAGGAACTTTGATACAAAGACCTTGGGCAGCATTGGTGGCAAATGGATGGCTGCGCGGAACCATGAAAGAAATGACAGAAAGTTATGGGAGTCATTACTACGCACCCAGCATCAAGAAAGTGCATTTTGGATGCATTTTCAAAAGGAAAGAGAACGGAAAAATCTGTAGATTGAAGGTGATTGAGATAAACAAAATATTCCGTTTTTCTAAAAGCTACTGTAAAGAGTCTCTGGTTTAGAAGAAGAACCCTTACCAATGAGCAAGAGAGATGCGACAGATTTCTATCATCAAAGCATTATGGTTGTCAAGATGAATCATCACTTTGATGTCTTCAACAAGTAGGATTCTTTTGATCTATAATCATCAAAAATGAGATAGCCCCATTTCATGGGATTTTTCAAGGCAAACGTCTGACAGATTAAGCGGGGTCCTCATCCCGGTTGGAGGACATATCTCTTCCTTCATCATGATGCCAGCCTAGCTTTCGGCCCAAAATCCAAGGTAAGCATGGCAAAAGTCTGGAGATGCCGGGGATTGAACCCGGGGCCTCATACATGCAAAGCATGCGCTCTACCACTGAGCTACATCCCCACTTCTGCAAGGTTTGACTGTATGATTGGAAACCCTGCATTGAACCGACGGCCACATCACCCCATTCGACTCTGCAGTATACAATGTCAGTCAGGAAAATCCTTCAGCCTTGTACCTGGATGATCTTCATGGTCTTATGTACAGATGCCTATATACAGCCTTCTTAGCGCAGTAGGCAGCGCGTCAGTCTCATAATCTGAAGGTCCTGAGTTCGATCCTCAGAGAGGGCATTTATTTCCTTCTTTTGGAATGCAAAATTCTCCGATTTTCTTGAAATGCGCAAACTATGCCTAGTTCAAAGATTTTTCCAAAGCAAATGTCTGACTATTTAAGTGGGGCTCTCACCCCAACTGCATGACAAACTTCTTCTTTCTGCATGATGGCAGGCTAGCCTTCTGGAAAAAAGCCAAGATAAGGAACAGAGGCTCCTGGAGATGCCGGGGATTGAACCAGGGACCTCATACATGCAAAGCATGCGCTCTACCACTGAGCTACATCCCCACTTTTGCACTCGAGCTGTTTGATGGATGCAAGGAATCCCTGAAACCCAGGGACTGCAAAGTCTCGATCATAATCAATGGAAGGTATTGTTTGAATAAAAGTGAAAGATATGGAAATCGAAGCAAAAAATCCTTCGAGCCGGATTTGAACCAGCGACCTAAGGATGTCTGACTTTATGCTACAGTCCTCCGCTCTACCAACTGAGCTATCGAAGGAGTGGCTGAAGTATCTTTCAGCGCTGTAATTATCTCTCGCTCAAGAAAGGTTGTGGGGGTGGGGATCAGGAGCAGATCGATGAAAATCATGAACATTACCTGCAGCTCCCTCTCAAAGTCACCAGTTCTTAGAGCACACTGTAAGGTACGTCTTATCACCCCAAAGGAGGATTTCAGACCAAAGTTCATGTTCTGTCTTGGCTTGGGGATAAGCAGGGGTGCTCCAAATTTCAATTTTACAGAAAGGAAAGGAACTTTGATACAAAGACCTTGGGCAGCATTGGTGGCAAATGGAGGGCTGCGCGGAACCATGAAAGAAATGACAGAAAGTTATGGGAGTCATTACTACGCACCCAGCATCAAGAACGTGCATTTTGGATGCATTTTCAAAAGGAAAGAGAACGGAAAAATCTGTAGATTGAAGGTGATTGAGATAAACAAAATATTCCGTTTTTCTAAAAGCTACTGTAAAGAGTCTCTGGTTTAGAAGAAGAACCCTTACCAATGATCAAGAGAGATGCGACAGATTTCTATCATCAAAGCATTATGGTTGTCAAGATGAATCATCACTTTGATGTCTTCAACAAGTAGGATTCTTTTGATCTATAATCATCAAAAATGAGATAGCCCCATTTCATGGGATTTTTCAAGGCAAACGTCTGACAGATTAAGCGGGGTCCTCATCCCGGTTGGAGGACATATCTCTTCCTTCATCATGATGCCAGCCTAGCTTTCGGCCCAAAATCCAAGGTAAGAATGGCAAAAGTCTGGAGATGCCGGGGATTGAACCCGGGGCCTCATACATGCAAAGCATGCGCTCTACCACTGAGCTACATCCCCACTTCTGCAAGGTTTGACTGTATGATTGGAAACCCTGCATTGAACCGACGGCCACATCACCCCATTCGACTCTGCAGTATACAATGTCAGTCAGGAAAATCCTTCAGCCTTGTACCTGGATGATCTTCATGGTCTTATGTACAGATGCCTATATACAGTCTTCTTAGCGCAGTAGGCAGCGCGTCAGTCTCATAATCTGAAGGTCCTGAGTTCGATCCTCAGAGAGGGCATTTATTTCCTTCTTTTGGAATGCAAAATTCTCCGATTTTCTTGAAATGCGCAAACTATGCCTAGTTCAAAGATTTTTCCAAAGCAAATGTCTGACTATTTAAGTGGGGCTCTCACCCCAACTGCATGACAAACTTCTTCTTTCTGCATGATGGCAGGCTAGCCTTCTGGAAAAAAGCCAAGATAAGGAACAGAGGCTCCTGGAGATGCCGGGGATTGAACCCGGGACCTCATACATGCGAAGCATGCGCTCTACCACTGAGCTACATCCCCACTTTTGCCCTCGAGCTGTTTGATGGATGCAAGGAATCCCTGAAACCCAGGGACTGCAAAGTCTCGATCATAATCAATGGAAGGTATTGTTTGAATAAAAGTGAAATATATGGAAATCGAAGCAAAAAATCCTTCGAGCCGGATTTGAACCAGCGACCTAAGGATGTCTGACTTTATGCTACAGTCCTCCGCTCTACCAACTGAGCTATCGAAGGAGTGGCTGAAGTATCTTTCAGCGCTGTAATTATCTCTCGCTCAAGAAAGGTTGTGGGGGTGGGGATCAGGAGCAGATCGATGAAAATCATGAACATTACCTGCAGCTCCCTCTCAAAGTCACCAGTTCTTAGAGCACACTGTAAGGTACATCTTATCACCCCAAAGGAGGATTTCAGACCAAAGTTCATGTTCTGTCTTGGCTTGGGGATAAGCAGGGGTGCTCCAAATTTCAATTTTACAGAAAGGAAAGGAACTTTGATACAAAGACCTTGGGCAGCATTGGTGGCAAATGGATGGCTGCGCGGAACCATGAAAGAAATGACAGAAAGTTATGGGAGTCATTACTACGCACCCAGCATCAAGAAAGTGCATTTTGGATGCATTTTCAAAAGGAAAGAGAACGGAAAAATCTGTAGATTGAAGGTGATTGAGATAAACAAAATATTCCGTTTTTCTAAAAGCTACTGTAAAGAGTCTCTGGTTTAGAAGAAGAACCCTTACCAATGATCAAGAGAGATGCGACAGATTTCTATCATCAAAGCATTATGGTTGTCAAGATGAATCATCACTTTGATGTCTTCAACAAGTAGGATTCTTTTGATCTATAATCATCAAAAATGAGATAGCCCCATTTCATGGGATTTTTCAAGGCAAACGTCTGACAGATTAAGCGGGGTCCTCATCCCGGTTGGAGGACATATCTCTTCCTTCATCATGATGCCAGCCTAGCTTTCGGCCCAAAATCCAAGGTAAGCATGGCAAAAGTCTGGAGATGCCGGGGATTGAACCCGGGGCCTCATACATGCAAAGCATGCGCTCTACCACTGAGCTACATCCCCACTTCTGCAAGGTTTGACTGTATGATTGGAAACCCTGCATTGAACCGACGGCCACATCACCCCATTTGACTCTGCAGTATACAATGTCAGTCAGGAAAATCCTTCAGCCTTGTACCTGGATGATCTTCATGGTCTTATGTACAGATGCCTATATACAGCCTTCTTAGCGCAGTAGGCAGCGCGTCAGTCTCATAATCTGAAGGTCCTGAGTTCGATCCTCAGAGAGGGCATTTATTTCCTTCTTTTGGAATGCAAAATTCTCCGATTTTCTTGAAATGCGCAAACTATGCCTAGTTCAAAGATTTTTCCAAAGCAAATGTCTGACTATTTAAGTGGGGCTCTCACCCCAACTGCATGACAAACTTCTTCTTTCTGCATGATGGCAGGCTAGCCTTCTGGAAAAAAGCCAAGATAAGGAACAGAGGCTCCTGGAGATGCCGGGGATTGAACCCGGGACCTCATACATGCAAAGCATGCGCTCTACCACTGAGCTACATCCCCACTTTTGCACTCGAGCTGTTTGATGGATGCAAGGAATCCCTGAAACCCAGGGACTGCAAAGTCTCGATCATAATCAATGGAAGGTATTGTTTGAATAAAAGTGAAAGATATGGAAATCGAAGCAAAAAATCCTTCGAGCCGGATTTGAACCAGCGACCTAAGGATGTCTGACTTTATGCTACAGTCCTCCGCTCTACCAACTGAGCTATCGAAGGAGTGGCTGAAGTATCTTTCAGCGCTGTAATTATCTCTCGCTCAAGAAAGGTTGTGGGGGTGGGGATCAGGAGCAGATCGATGAAAATCATGAACATTACCTGCAGCTCCCTCTCAAAGTCACCAGTTCTTAGAGCACACTGTAAGGTACGTCTTATCACCCCAAAGGAGGATTTCAGACCAAAGTTCATGTTCTGTCTTGGCTTGGGGATAAGCAGGGGTGCTCCAAATTTCAATTTTACAGAAAGGAAAGGAACTTTGATACAAAGACCTTGGGCAGCATTGGTGGCAAATGGAGGGCTGCGCGGAACCATGAAAGAAATGACAGAAAGTTATGGGAGTCATTACTACGCACCCAGCATCAAGAACGTGCATTTTGGATGCATTTTCAAAAGGAAAGAGAACGGAAAAATCTGTAGATTGAAGGTGATTGAGATAAACAAAATATTCCGTTTTTCTAAAAGCTACTGTAAAGAGTCTCTGGTTTAGAAGAAGAACCCTTACCAATGATCAAGAGAGATGCGACAGATTTCTATCATCAAAGCATTATGGTTGTCAAGATGAATCATCACTTTGATGTCTTCAACAAGTAGGATTCTTTTGATCTATAATCATCAAAAATGAGATAGCCCCATTTCATGGGATTTTTCAAGGCAAACGTCTGACAGATTAAGCGGGGTCCTCATCCCGGTTGGAGGACATATCTCTTCCTTCATCATGATGCCAGCCTAGCTTTCGGCCCAAAATCCAAGGTAAGAATGGCAAAAGTCTGGAGATGCCGGGGATTGAACCCGGGGCCTCATACATGCAAAGCATGCGCTCTACCACTGAGCTACATCCCCACTTCTGCAAGGTTTGACTGTATGATTGGAAACCCTGCATTGAACCGACGGCCACATCACCCCATTCGACTCTGCAGTATACAATGTCAGTCAGGAAAATCCTTCAGCCTTGTACCTGGATGATCTTCATGGTCTTATGTACAGATGCCTATATACAGTCTTCTTAGCGCAGTAGGCAGCGCGTCAGTCTCATAATCTGAAGGTCCTGAGTTCGATCCTCAGAGAGGGCATTTATTTCCTTCTTTTGGAATGCAAAATTCTCCGATTTTCTTGAAATGCGCAAACTATGCCTAGTTCAAAGATTTTTCCAAAGCAAATGTCTGACTATTTAAGTGGGGCTCTCACCCCAACTGCATGACAAACTTCTTCTTTCTGCATGATGGCAGGCTAGCCTTCTGGAAAAAAGCCAAGATAAGGAACAGAGGCTCCTGGAGATGCCGGGGATTGAACCCGGGACCTCATACATGCGAAGCATGCGCTCTACCACTGAGCTACATCCCCACTTTTGCCCTCGAGCTGTTTGATGGATGCAAGGAATCCCTGAAACCCAGGGACTGCAAAGTCTCGATCATAATCAATGGAAGGTATTGTTTGAATAAAAGTGAAATATATGGAAATCGAAGCAAAAAATCCTTCGAGCCGGATTTGAACCAGCGACCTAAGGATGTCTGACTTTATGCTACAGTCCTCCGCTCTACCAACTGAGCTATCGAAGGAGTGGCTGAAGTATCTTTCAGCGCTGTAATTATCTCTCGCTCAAGAAAGGTTGTGGGGGTGGGGATCAGGAGCGGATCGATGAAAATCATGAACATTACCTGCAGCTCCCTCTCAAAGTCACCAGTTCTTAGAGCACACTGTAAGGTACATCTTATCACCCCAAAGGAGGATTTCAGACCAAAGTTCATGTTCTGTCTTGGCTTGGGGATAAGCAGGGGTGCTCCAAATTTCAATTTTACAGAAAGGAAAGGAACTTTGATACAAAGACCTTGGGCAGCATTGGTGGCAAATGGATGGCTGCGCGGAACCATGAAAGAAATGACAGAAAGTTATGGGAGTCATTACTACGCACCCAGCATCAAGAAAGTGCATTTTGGATGCATTTTCAAAAGGAAAGAGAACGGAAAAATCTGTAGATTGAAGGTGATTGAGATAAACAAAATATTCCGTTTTTCTAAAAGCTACTGTAAAGAGTCTCTGGTTTAGAAGAAGAACCCTTACCAATGATCAAGAGAGATGCGACAGATTTCTATCATCAAAGCATTATGGTTGTCAAGATGAATCATCACTTTGATGTCTTCAACAAGTAGGATTCTTTTGATCTATAATAATCAAAAATGAGATAGCCCCATTTCATGGGATTTTTCAAGGCAAACGTCTGACAGATTAAGCGGGGTCCTCATCCCGGTTGGAGGACATATCTCTTCCTTCATCATGATGCCAGCCTAGCTTTCGGCCCAAAATCCAAGGTAAGCATGGCAAAAGTCTGGAGATGCCGGGGATTGAACCCGGGGCCTCATACATGCAAAGCATGCGCTCTACCACTGAGCTACATCCCCACTTCTGCAAGGTTTGACTGTATGATTGGAAACCCTGCATTGAACCGACGGCCACATCACCCCATTTGACTCTGCAGTATACAATGTCAGTCAGGAAAATCCTTCAGCCTTGTACCTGGATGATCTTCATGGTCTTATGTACAGATGCCTATATACAGCCTTCTTAGCGCAGTAGGCAGCGCGTCAGTCTCATAATCTGAAGGTCCTGAGTTCGATCCTCAGAGAGGGCATTTATTTCCTTCTTTTGGAATGCAAAATTCTCAGATTTTCTTGAAATGCGCAAACTATGCCTAGTTCAAAGATTTTTCCAAAGCAAATGTCTGACTATTTAAGTGGGGCTCTCACCCCAACTGCATGACAAACTTCTTCTTTCTGCATGATGGCAGGCTAGCCTTCTGGAAAAAAGCCAAGATAAGGAACAGAGGCTCCTGGAGATGCCGGGGATTGAACCCGGGACCTCATACATGCGAAGCATGCGCTCTACCACTGAGCTACATCCCCACTTTTGCACTCGAGCTGTTTGATGGATGCAAGGAATCCCTGAAACCCAGGGACTGCAAAGTCTCGATCATAATCAATGGAAGGTATTGTTTGAATAAAAGTGAAATATATGGAAATCGAAGCAAAAAATCCTTCGAGCCGGATTTGAACCAGCGACCTAAGGATGTCTGACTTTATGCTACAGTCCTCCGCTCTACCAACTGAGCTATCGAAGGAGTGGCTGAAGTATCTTTCAGCGCTGTAATTATCTCTCGCTCAAGAAAGGTTGTGGGGGTGGGGATCAGGAGCAGATCGATGAAAATCATGAACATTACCTGCAGCTCCCTCTCAAAGTCACCAGTTCTTAGAGCACACTGTAAGGTACGTCTTATCACCCCAAAGGAGGATTTCAGACCAAAGTTCATGTTCTGTCTTGGCTTGGGGATAAGCAGGGGTGCTCCAAATTTCAATTTTACAGAAAGGAAAGGAACTTTGATACAAAGACCTTGGGCAGCATTGGTGGCAAATGGATGGCTGCGCGGAACCATGAAAGAAATGACAGAAAGTTATGGGAGTCATTACTACGCACCCAGCATCAAGAACGTGCATTTTGGATGCATTTTCAAAAGGAAAGAGAACGGAAAAATCTGTAGATTGAAGGTGATTGAGATAAACAAAATATTCCGTTTTTCTAAAAGCTACTGTAAAGAGTCTCTGGTTTAGAAGAAGAACCCTTACCAATGATCAAGAGAGATGCGACAGATTTCTATCATCAAAGCATTATGGTTGTCAAGATGAATCATCACTTTGATGTCTTCAACAAGTAGGATTCTTTTGATCTATAATCATCAAAAATGAGATAGCCCCATTTCATGGGATTTTTCAAGGCAAACGTCTGACAGATTAAGCGGGGTCCTCATCCCGGTTGGAGGACATATCTCTTCCTTCATCATGATGCCAGCCTAGCTTTCGGCCCAAAATCCAAGGTAAGCATGGCAAAAGTCTGGAGATGCCGGGGATTGAACCCGGGGCCTCATACATGCAAAGCATGCGCTCTACCACTGAGCTACATCCCCACTTCTGCAAGGTTTGACTGTATGATTGGAAACCCTGCATTGAACCGACGGCCACATCACCCCATTTGACTCTGCAGTATACAATGTCAGTCAGGAAAATCCTTCAGCCTTGTACCTGGATGATCTTCATGGTCTTATGTACAGATGCCTATATACAGCCTTCTTAGCGCAGTAGGCAGCGCGTCAGTCTCATAATCTGAAGGTCCTGAGTTCGATCCTCAGAGAGGGCATTTATTTCCTTCTTTTGGAATGCAAAATTCTCCGATTTTCTTGAAATGCGCAAACTATGCCTAGTTCAAAGATTTTTCCAAAGCAAATGTCTGACTATTTAAGTGGGGCTCTCACCCCAACTGCATGACAAACTTCTTCTTTCTGCATGATGGCAGGCTAGCCTTCTGGAAAAAAGCCAAGATAAGGAACAGAGGCTCCTGGAGATGCCGGGGATTGAACCCGGGACCTCATACATGCGAAGCATGCGCTCTACCACTGAGCTACATCCCCACTTTTGCACTCGAGCTGTTTGATGGATGCAAGGAATCCCTGAAACCCAGGGACTGCAAAGTCTCGATCATAATCAATGGAAGGTATTGTTTGAATAAAAGTGAAATATATGGAAATCGAAGCAAAAAATCCTTCGAGCCGGATTTGAACCAGCGACCTAAGGATGTCTGACTTTATGCTACAGTCCTCCGCTCTACCAACTGAGCTATCGAAGGAGTGGCTGAAGTATCTTTCAGCGCTGTAATTATCTCTCGCTCAAGAAAGGTTGTGGGGGTGGGGATCAGGAGCAGATCGATGAAAATCATGAACATTACCTGCAGCTCCCTCTCAAAGTCACCAGTTCTTAGAGCACACTGTAAGGTACGTCTTATCACCCCAAAGGAGGATTTCAGACCAAAGTTCATGTTCTGTCTTGGCTTGGGGATAAGCAGGGGTGCTCCAAATTTCAATTTTACAGAAAGGAAAGGAACTTTGATACAAAGACCTTGGGCAGCATTGGTGGCAAATGGATGGCTGCGCGGAACCATGAAAGAAATGACAGAAAGTTATGGGAGTCATTACTACGCACCCAGCATCAAGAACGTGCATTTTGGATGCATTTTCAAAAGGAAAGAGAACGGAAAAATCTGTAGATTGAAGGTGATTGAGATAAACAAAATATTCCGTTTTTCTAAAAGCTACTGTAAAGAGTCTCTGGTTTAGAAGAAGAACCCTTACCAATGATCAAGAGAGATGCGACAGATTTCTATCATCAAAGCATTATGGTTGTCAAGATGAATCATCACTTTGATGTCTTCAACAAGTAGGATTCTTTTGATCTATAATCATCAAAAATGAGATAGCCCCATTTCATGGGATTTTTCAAGGCAAACGTCTGACAGATTAAGCGGGGTCCTCATCCCGGTTGGAGGACATATCTCTTCCTTCATCATGATGCCAGCCTAGCTTTCGGCCCAAAATCCAAGGTAAGCATGGCAAAAGTCTGGAGATGCCGGGGATTGAACCCGGGGCCTCATACATGCAAAGCATGCGCTCTACCACTGAGCTACATCCCCACTTCTGCAAGGTTTGACTGTATGATTGGAAACCCTGCATTGAACCGACGGCCACATCACCCCATTCGACTCTGCAGTATACAATGTCAGTCAGGAAAATCCTTCAGCCTTGTACCTGGATGATCTTCATGGTCTTATGTACAGATGCCTATATACAGCCTTCTTAGCGCAGTAGGCAGCGCGTCAGTCTCATAATCTGAAGGTCCTGAGTTCGATCCTCAGAGAGGGCATTTATTTCCTTCTTTTGGAATGCAAAATTCTCCGATTTTCTTGAAATGCGCAAACTATGCCTAGTTCAAAGATTTTTCCAAAGCAAATGTCTGACTATTTAAGTGGGGCTCTCACCCCAACTGCATGACAAACTTCTTCTTTCTGCATGATGGCAGGCTAGCCTTCTGGAAAAAAGCCAAGATAAGGAACAGAGGCTCCTGGAGATGCCGGGGATTGAACCCGGGACCTCATACATGCGAAGCATGCGCTCTACCACTGAGCTACATCCCCACTTTTGCACTCGAGCTGTTTGATGGATGCAAGGAATCCCTGAAACCCAGGGACTGCAAAGTCTCGATCATAATCAATGGAAGGTATTGTTTGAATAAAAGTGAAATATATGGAAATCGAAGCAAAAAATCCTTCGAGCCGGATTTGAACCAGCGACCTAAGGATGTCTGACTTTATGCTACAGTCCTCCGCTCTACCAACTGAGCTATCGAAGGAGTGGCTGAAGTATCTTTCAGCGCTGTAATTATCTCTCGCTCAAGAAAGGTTGTGGGGGTGGGGATCAGGAGCAGATCGATGAAAATCATGAACATTACCTGCAGCTCCCTCTCAAAGTCACCAGTTCTTAGAGCACACTGTAAGGTACGTCTTATCACCCCAAAGGAGGATTTCAGACCAAAGTTCATGTTCTGTCTTGGCTTGGGGATAAGCAGGGGTGCTCCAAATTTCAATTTTACAGAAAGGAAAGGAACTTTGATACAAAGACCTTGGGCAGCATTGGTGGCAAATGGATGGCTGCGCGGAACCATGAAAGAAATGACAGAAAGTTATGGGAGTCATTACTACGCACCCAGCATCAAGAACGTGCATTTTGGATGCATTTTCAAAAGGAAAGAGAACGGAAAAATCTGTAGATTGAAGGTGATTGAGATAAACAAAATATTCCGTTTTTCTAAAAGCTACTGTAAAGAGTCTCTGGTTTAGAAGAAGAACCCTTACCAATGATCAAGAGAGATGCGACAGATTTCTATCATCAAAGCATTATGGTTGTCAAGATGAATCATCACTTTGATGTCTTCAACAAGTAGGATTCTTTTGATCTATAATCATCAAAAATGAGATAGCCCCATTTCATGGGATTTTTCAAGGCAAACGTCTGACAGATTAAGCGGGGTCCTCATCCCGGTTGGAGGACATATCTCTTCCTTCATCATGATGCCAGCCTAGCTTTCGGCCCAAAATCCAAGGTAAGCATGGCAAAAGTCTGGAGATGCCGGGGATTGAACCCGGGGCCTCATACATGCAAAGCATGCGCTCTACCACTGAGCTACATCCCCACTTCTGCAAGGTTTGACTGTATGATTGGAAACCCTGCATTGAACCGACGGCCACATCACCCCATTCGACTCTGCAGTATACAATGTCAGTCAGGAAAATCCTTCAGCCTTGTACCTGGATGATCTTCATGGTCTTATGTACAGATGCCTATATACAGTCTTCTTAGCGCAGTAGGCAGCGCGTCAGTCTCATAATCTGAAGGTCCTGAGTTCGATCCTCAGAGAGGGCATTTATTTCCTTCTTTTGGAATGCAAAATTCTCCGATTTTCTTGAAATGCGCAAACTATGCCTAGTTCAAAGATTTTTCCAAAGCAAATGTCTGACTATTTAAGTGGGGCTCTCACCCCAACTGCATGACAAACTTCTTCTTTCTGCATGATGGCAGGCTAGCCTTCTGGAAAAAAGCCAAGATAAGGAACAGAGGCTCCTGGAGATGCCGGGGATTGAACCCGGGACCTCATACATGCAAAGCATGCGCTCTACCACTGAGCTACATCCCCACTTTTGCCCTCGAGCTGTTTGATGGATGCAAGGAATCCCTGAAACCCAGGGACTGCAAAGTCTCGATCATAATCAATGGAAGGTATTGTTTGAATAAAAGTGAAAGATATGGAAATCGAAGCAAAAAATCCTTCGAGCCGGATTTGAACCAGCGACCTAAGGATGTCTGACTTTATGCTACAGTCCTCCGCTCTACCAACTGAGCTATCGAAGGAGTGGCTGAAGTATCTTTCAGCGCTGTAATTATCTCTCGCTCAAGAAAGGTTGTGGGGGTGGGGATCAGGAGCAGATCGATGAAAATCATGAACATTACCTGCAGCTCCCTCTCAAAGTCACCAGTTCTTAGAGCACACTGTAAGGTACGTCTTATCACCCCAAAGGAGGATTTCAGACCAAAGTTCATGTTCTGTCTTGGCTTGGGGATAAGCAGGGGTGCTCCAAATTTCAATTTTACAGAAAGGAAAGGAACTTTGATACAAAGACCTTGGGCAGCATTGGTGGCAAATGGATGGCTGCGCGGAACCATGAAAGAAATGACAGAAAGTTATGGGAGTCATTACTACGCACCCAGCATCAAGAACGTGCATTTTGGATGCATTTTCAAAAGGAAAGAGAACGGAAAAATCTGTAGATTGAAGGTGATTGAGATAAACAAAATATTCCGTTTTTCTAAAAGCTACTGTAAAGAGTCTCTGGTTTAGAAGAAGAACCCTTACCAATGATCAAGAGAGATGCGACAGATTTCTATCATCAAAGCATTATGGTTGTCAAGATGAATCATCACTTTGATGTCTTCAACAAGTAGGATTCTTTTGATCTATAATCATCAAAAATGAGATAGCCCCATTTCATGGGATTTTTCAAGGCAAACGTCTGACAGATTAAGCGGGGTCCTCATCCCGGTTGGAGGACATATCTCTTCCTTCATCATGATGCCAGCCTAGCTTTCGGCCCAAAATCCAAGGTAAGCATGGCAAAAGTCTGGAGATGCCGGGGATTGAACCCGGGGCCTCATACATGCAAAGCATGCGCTCTACCACTGAGCTACATCCCCACTTCTGCAAGGTTTGACTGTATGATTGGAAACCCTGCATTGAACCGACGGCCACATCACCCCATTCGACTCTGCAGTATACAATGTCAGTCAGGAAAATCCTTCAGCCTTGTACCTGGATGATCTTCATGGTCTTATGTACAGATGCCTATATACAGTCTTCTTAGCGCAGTAGGCAGCGCGTCAGTCTCATAATCTGAAGGTCCTGAGTTCGATCCTCAGAGAGGGCATTTATTTCCTTCTTTTGGAATGCAAAATTCTCCGATTTTCTTGAAATGCGCAAACTATGCCTAGTTCAAAGATTTTTCCAAAGCAAATGTCTGACTATTTAAGTGGGGCTCTCACCCCAACTGCATGACAAACTTCTTCTTTCTGCATGATGGCAGGCTAGCCTTCTGGAAAAAAGCCAAGATAAGGAACAGAGGCTCCTGGAGATGCCGGGGATTGAACCCGGGACCTCATACATGCGAAGCATGCGCTCTACCACTGAGCTACATCCCCACTTTTGCCCTCGAGCTGTTTGATGGATGCAAGGAATCCCTGAAACCCAGGGACTGCAAAGTCTCGATCATAATCAATGGAAGGTATTGTTTGAATAAAAGTGAAATATATGGAAATCGAAGCAAAAAATCCTTCGAGCCGGATTTGAACCAGCGACCTAAGGATGTCTGACTTTATGCTACAGTCCTCCGCTCTACCAACTGAGCTATCGAAGGAGTGGCTGAAGTATCTTTCAGCGCTGTAATTATCTCTCGCTCAAGAAAGGTTGTGGGGGTGGGGATCAGGAGCAGATCGATGAAAATCATGAACATTACCTGCAGCTCCCTCTCAAAGTCACCAGTTCTTAGAGCACACTGTAAGGTACGTCTTATCACCCCAAAGGAGGATTTCAGACCAAAGTTCATGTTCTGTCTTGGCTTGGGGATAAGCAGGGGTGCTCCAAATTTCAATTTTACAGAAAGGAAAGGAACTTTGATACAAAGACCTTGGGCAGCATTGGTGGCAAATGGATGGCTGCGCGGAACCATGAAAGAAATGACAGAAAGTTATGGGAGTCATTACTACGCACCCAGCATCAAGAACGTGCATTTTGGATGCATTTTCAAAAGGAAAGAGAACGGAAAAATCTGTAGATTGAAGGTGATTGAGATAAACAAAATATTCCGTTTTTCTAAAAGCTACTGTAAAGAGTCTCTGGTTTAGAAGAAGAACCCTTACCAATGATCAAGAGAGATGCGACAGATTTCTATCATCAAAGCATTATGGTTGTCAAGATGAATCATCACTTTGATGTCTTCAACAAGTAGGATTCTTTTGATCTATAATCATCAAAAATGAGATAGCCCCATTTCATGGGATTTTTCAAGGCAAACGTCTGACAGATTAAGCGGGGTCCTCATCCCGGTTGGAGGACATATCTCTTCCTTCATCATGATGCCAGCCTAGCTTTCGGCCCAAAATCCAAGGTAAGCATGGCAAAAGTCTGGAGATGCCGGGGATTGAACCCGGGGCCTCATACATGCAAAGCATGCGCTCTACCACTGAGCTACATCCCCACTTCTGCAAGGTTTGACTGTATGATTGGAAACCCTGCATTGAACCGACTGCCACATCACCCCATTCGACTCTGCAGTATACAATGTCAGTCAGGAAAATCCTTCAGCCTTGTACCTGGATGATCTTCATGGTCTTATGTACAGATGCCTATATACAGTCTTCTTAGCGCAGTAGGCAGCGCGTCAGTCTCATAATCTGAAGGTCCTGAGTTCGATCCTCAGAGAGGGCATTTATTTCCTTCTTTTGGAATGCAAAATTCTCCGATTTTCTTGAAATGCGCAAACTATGCCTAGTTCAAAGATTTTTCCAAAGCAAATGTCTGACTATTTAAGTGGGGCTCTCACCCCAACTGCATGACAAACTTCTTCTTTCTGCATGATGGCAGGCTAGCCTTCTGGAAAAAAGCCAAGATAAGGAACAGAGGCTCCTGGAGATGCCGGGGATTGAACCCGGGACCTCATACATGCGAAGCATGCGCTCTACCACTGAGCTACATCCCCACTTTTGCCCTCGAGCTGTTTGATGGATGCAAGGAATCCCTGAAACCCAGGGACTGCAAAGTCTCGATCATAATCAATGGAAGGTATTGTTTGAATAAAAGTGAAATATATGGAAATCGAAGCAAAAAATCCTTCGAGCCGGATTTGAACCAGCGACCTAAGGATGTCTGACTTTATGCTACAGTCCTCCGCTCTACCAACTGAGCTATCGAAGGAGTGGCTGAAGTATCTTTCAGCGCTGTAATTATCTCTCGCTCAAGAAAGGTTGTGGGGGTGGGGATCAGGAGCAGATCGATGAAAATCATGAACATTACCAGCAGCTCCCTCTCAAAGTCACCAGTTCTTAGAGCACACTGTAAGGTACGTCTTATCACCCCAAAGGAGGATTTCAGACCAAAGTTCATGTTCTGTCTTGGCTTGGGGATAAGCAGGGGTGCTCCAAATTTCAATTTTACAGAAAGGAAAGGAACTTTGATACAAAGACCTTGGGCAGCATTGGTGGCAAATGGAGGGCTGCGCGGAACCATGAAAGAAATGACAGAAAGTTATGGGAGTCATTACTACGCACCCAGCATCAAGAACGTGCATTTTGGATGCATTTTCAAAAGGAAAGAGAACGGAAAAATCTGTAGATTGAAGGTGATTGAGATAAACAAAATATTCCGTTTTTCTAAAAGCTACTGTAAAGAGTCTCTGGTTTAGAAGAAGAACCCTTACCAATGATCAAGAGAGATGCGACAGATTTCTATCATCAAAGCATTATGGTTGTCAAGATGAATCATCACTTTGATGTCTTCAACAAGTAGGATTCTTTTGATCTATAATCATCAAAAATGAGATAGCCCCATTTCATGGGATTTTTCAAGGCAAACGTCTGACAGATTAAGCGGGGTCCTCATCCCGGTTGGAGGACATATCTCTTCCTTCATCATGATGCCAGCCTAGCTTTCGGCCCAAAATCCAAGGTAAGCATGGCAAAAGTCTGGAGATGCCGGGGATTGAACCCGGGGCCTCATACATGCAAAGCATGCGCTCTACCACTGAGCTACATCCCCACTTCTGCAAGGTTTGACTGTATGATTGGAAACCCTGCATTGAACCGACTGCCACATCACCCCATTCGACTCTGCAGTATACAATGTCAGTCAGGAAAATCCTTCAGCCTTGTACCTGGATGATCTTCATGGTCTTATGTACAGATGCCTATATACAGTCTTCTTAGCGCAGTAGGCAGCGCGTCAGTCTCATAATCTGAAGGTCCTGAGTTCGATCCTCAGAGAGGGCATTTATTTCCTTCTTTTGGAATGCAAAATTCTCCGATTTTCTTGAAATGCGCAAACTATGCCTAGTTCAAAGATTTTTCCAAAGCAAATGTCTGACTATTTAAGTGGGGCTCTCACCCCAACTGCATGACAAACTTCTTCTTTCTGCATGATGGCAGGCTAGCCTTCTGGAAAAAAGCCAAGATAAGGAACAGAGGCTCCTGGAGATGCCGGGGATTGAACCCGGGACCTCATACATGCGAAGCATGCGCTCTACCACTGAGCTACATCCCCACTTTTGCCCTCGAGCTGTTTGATGGATGCAAGGAATCCCTGAAACCCAGGGACTGCAAAGTCTCGATCATAATCAATGGAAGGTATTGTTTGAATAAAAGTGAAATATATGGAAATCGAAGCAAAAAATCCTTCGAGCCGGATTTGAACCAGCGACCTAAGGATGTCTGACTTTATGCTACAGTCCTCCGCTCTACCAACTGAGCTATCGAAGGAGTGGCTGAAGTATCTTTCAGCGCTGTAATTATCTCTCGCTCAAGAAAGGTTGTGGGGGTGGGGATCAGGAGCAGATCGATGAAAATCATGAACATTACCAGCAGCTCCCTCTCAAAGTCACCAGTTCTTAGAGCACACTGTAAGGTACGTCTTATCACCCCAAAGGAGGATTTCAGACCAAAGTTCATGTTCTGTCTTGGCTTGGGGATAAGCAGGGGTGCTCCAAATTTCAATTTTACAGAAAGGAAAGGAACTTTGATACAAAGACCTTGGGCAGCATTGGTGGCAAATGGAGGGCTGCGCGGAACCATGAAAGAAATGACAGAAAGTTATGGGAGTCATTACTACGCACCCAGCATCAAGAACGTGCATTTTGGATGCATTTTCAAAAGGAAAGAGAACGGAAAAATCTGTAGATTGAAGGTGATTGAGATAAACAAAATATTCCGTTTTTCTAAAAGCTACTGTAAAGAGTCTCTGGTTTAGAAGAAGAACCCTTACCAATGATCAAGAGAGATGCGACAGATTTCTATCATCAAAGCATTATGGTTGTCAAGATGAATCATCACTTTGATGTCTTCAACAAGTAGGATTCTTTTGATCTATAATCATCAAAAATGAGATAGCCCCATTTCATGGGATTTTTCAAGGCAAACGTCTGACAGATTAAGCGGGGTCCTCATCCCGGTTGGAGGACATATCTCTTCCTTCATCATGATGCCAGCCTAGCTTTCGGCCCAAAATCCAAGGTAAGAATGGCAAAAGTCTGGAGATGCCGGGGATTGAACCCGGGGCCTCATACATGCAAAGCATGCGCTCTACCACTGAGCTACATCCCCACTTCTGCAAGGTTTGACTGTATGATTGGAAACCCTGCATTGAACCGACGGCCACATCACCCCATTCGACTCTGCAGTATACAATGTCAGTCAGGAAAATCCTTCAGCCTTGTACCTGGATGATCTTCATGGTCTTATGTACAGATGCCTATATACAGTCTTCTTAGCGCAGTAGGCAGCGCGTCAGTCTCATAATCTGAAGGTCCTGAGTTCGATCCTCAGAGAGGGCATTTATTTCCTTCTTTTGGAATGCAAAATTCTCCGATTTTCTTGAAATGCGCAAACTATGCCTAGTTCAAAGATTTTTCCAAAGCAAATGTCTGACTATTTAAGTGGGGCTCTCACCCCAACTGCATGACAAACTTCTTCTTTCTGCATGATGGCAGGCTAGCCTTCTGGAAAAAAGCCAAGATAAGGAACAGAGGCTCCTGGAGATGCCGGGGATTGAACCCGGGACCTCATACATGCGAAGCATGCGCTCTAGCACTGAGCTACATCCCCACTTTTGCCCTCAAGCTGTTTGATGGATGCAAGGTCCCTGAAACCCAGGGACTGCAAAGTCTCGATCATAATCAATGGAAGGTATTGTTTGAATAAAAGTGAAATATATGGAAATCGAAGCAAAAAATCCTTCGAGCCGGATTTGAACCAGCGACCTAAGGATGTCTGACTTTATGCTACAGTCCTCCGCTCTACCAACTGAGCTATCGAAGGAGTGGCTGAAGTATCTTTCAGCGCTGTAATTATCTCTCGCTCAAGAAAGGTTGTGGGGGTGGGGATCAGGAGCAGATCGATGAAAATCATGAACATTACCTGCAGCTCCCTCTCAAAGTCACCAGTTCTTAGAGCACACTGTAAGGTACATCTTATCACCCCAAAGGAGGATTTCAGACCAAAGTTCATGTTCTGTCTTGGCTTGGGGATAAGCAGGGGTGCTCCAAATTTCAATTTTACAGAAAGGAAAGGAACTTTGATACAAAGACCTTGGGCAGCATTGGTGGCAAATGGATGGCTGCGCGGAACCATGAAAGAAATGACAGAAAGTTATGGGAGTCATTACTACGCACCCAGCATCAAGAAAGTGCATTTTGGATGCATTTTCAAAAGGAAAGAGAACGGAAAAATCTGTAGATTGAAGGTGATTGAGATAAACAAAATATTCCGTTTTTCTAAAAGCTACTGTAAAGAGTCTCTGGTTTAGAAGAAGAACCCTTACCAATGATCAAGAGAGATGCGACAGATTTCTATCATCAAAGCATTATGGTTGTCAAGATGAATCATCACTTTGATGTCTTCAACAAGTAGGATTCTTTTGATCTATAATCATCAAAAATGAGATAGCCCCATTTCATGGGATTTTTCAAGGCAAACGTCTGACAGATTAAGCGGGGTCCTCATCCCGGTTGGAGGACATATCTCTTCCTTCATCATGATGCCAGCCTAGCTTTCGGCCCAAAATCCAAGGTAAGCATGGCAAAAGTCTGGAGATGCCGGGGATTGAACCCGGGGCCTCATACATGCAAAGCATGCGCTCTACCACTGAGCTACATCCCCACTTCTGCAAGGTTTGACTGTATGATTGGAAACCCTGCATTGAACCGACGGCCACATCACCCCATTTGACTCTGCAGTATACAATGTCAGTCAGGAAAATCCTTCAGCCTTGTACCTGGATGATCTTCATGGTCTTATGTACAGATGCCTATATACAGCCTTCTTAGCGCAGTAGGCAGCGCGTCAGTCTCATAATCTGAAGGTCCTGAGTTCGATCCTCAGAGAGGGCATTTATTTCCTTCTTTTGGAATGCAAAATTCTCCGATTTTCTTGAAATGCGCAAACTATGCCTAGTTCAAAGATTTTTCCAAAGCAAATGTCTGACTATTTAAGTGGGGCTCTCACCCCAACTGCATGACAAACTTCTTCTTTCTGCATGATGGCAGGCTAGCCTTCTGGAAAAAAGCCAAGATAAGGAACAGAGGCTCCTGGAGATGCCGGGGATTGAACCCGGGACCTCATACATGCGAAGCATGCGCTCTACCACTGAGCTACATCCCCACTTTTGCACTCGAGCTGTTTGATGGATGCAAGGAATCCCTGAAACCCAGGGACTGCAAAGTCTCGATCATAATCAATGGAAGGTATTGTTTGAATAAAAGTGAAATATATGGAAATCGAAGCAAAAAATCCTTCGAGCCGGATTTGAACCAGCGACCTAAGGATGTCTGACTTTATGCTACAGTCCTCCGCTCTACCAACTGAGCTATCGAAGGAGTGGCTGAAGTATCTTTCAGCGCTGTAATTATCTCTCGCTCAAGAAAGGTTGTGGGGGTGGGGATCAGGAGCAGATCGATGAAAATCATGAACATTACCTGCAGCTCCCTCTCAAAGTCACCAGTTCTTAGAGCACACTGTAAGGTACGTCTTATCACCCCAAAGGAGGATTTCAGACCAAAGTTCATGTTCTGTCTTGGCTTGGGGATAAGCAGGGGTGCTCCAAATTTCAATTTTACAGAAAGGAAAGGAACTTTGATACAAAGACCTTGGGCAGCATTGGTGGCAAATGGATGGCTGCGCGGAACCATGAAAGAAATGACAGAAAGTTATGGGAGTCATTACTACGCACCCAGCATCAAGAAAGTGCATTTTGGATGCATTTTCAAAAGGAAAGAGAACGGAAAAATCTGTAGATTGAAGGTGATTGAGATAAACAAAATATTCCGTTTTTCTAAAAGCTACTGTAAAGAGTCTCTGGTTTAGAAGAAGAACCCTTACCAATGATCAAGAGAGATGCGACAGATTTCTATCATCAAAGCATTATGGTTGTCAAGATGAATCATCACTTTGATGTCTTCAACAAGTAGGATTCTTTTGATCTATAATCATCAAAAATGAGATAGCCCCATTTCATGGGATTTTTCAAGGCAAACGTCTGACAGATTAAGCGGGGTCCTCATCCCGGTTGGAGGACATATCTCTTCCTTCATCATGATGCCAGCCTAGCTTTCGGCCCAAAATCCAAGGTAAGCATGGCAAAAGTCTGGAGATGCCGGGGATTGAACCCGGGGCCTCATACATGCAAAGCATGCGCTCTACCACTGAGCTACATCCCCACTTCTGCAAGGTTTGACTGTATGATTGGAAACCCTGCATTGAACCGACGGCCACATCACCCCATTTGACTCTGCAGTATACAATGTCAGTCAGGAAAATCCTTCAGCCTTGTACCTGGATGATCTTCATGGTCTTATGTACAGATGCCTATATACAGCCTTCTTAGCGCAGTAGGCAGCGCGTCAGTCTCATAATCTGAAGGTCCTGAGTTCGATCCTCAGAGAGGGCATTTATTTCCTTCTTTTGGAATGCAAAATTCTCCGATTTTCTTGAAATGCGCAAACTATGCCTAGTTCAAAGATTTTTCCAAAGCAAATGTCTGACTATTTAAGTGGGGCTCTCACCCCAACTGCATGACAAACTTCTTCTTTCTGCATGATGGCAGGCTAGCCTTCTGGAAAAAAGCCAAGATAAGGAACAGAGGCTCCTGGAGATGCCGGGGATTGAACCCGGGACCTCATACATGCGAAGCATGCGCTCTACCACTGAGCTACATCCCCACTTTTGCACTCGAGCTGTTTGATGGATGCAAGGAATCCCTGAAACCCAGGGACTGCAAAGTCTCGATCATAATCAATGGAAGGTATTGTTTGAATAAAAGTGAAATATATGGAAATCGAAGCAAAAAATCCTTCGAGCCGGATTTGAACCAGCGACCTAAGGATGTCTGACTTTATGCTACAGTCCTCCGCTCTACCAACTGAGCTATCGAAGGAGTGGCTGAAGTATCTTTCAGCG
>NC_140585.1:108161103-108181103 GCF_964204655.1 Triturus cristatus
AGCATCAAGAACGTGCATTTTGGATGCATTTTCAAAAGGAAAGAGAACGGAAAAATCTGTAGATTGAAGGTGATTGAGATAAACAAAATATTCCGTTTTTCTAAAAGCTACTGTAAAGAGTCTCTGGTTTAGAAGAAGAACCCTTACCAATGATCAAGAGAGATGCGACAGATTTCTATCATCAAAGCATTATGGTTGTCAAGATGAATCATCACTTTGATGTCTTCAACAAGTAGGATTCTTTTGATCTATAATCATCAAAAATGAGATAGCCCCATTTCATGGGATTTTTCAAGGCAAACGTCTGACAGATTAAGCGGGGTCCTCATCCCGGTTGGAGGACATATCTCTTCCTTCATCATGATGCCAGCCTAGCTTTCGGCCCAAAATCCAAGGTAAGCATGGCAAAAGTCTGGAGATGCCGGGGATTGAACCCGGGGCCTCATACATGCAAAGCATGCGCTCTACCACTGAGCTACATCCCCACTTCTGCAAGGTTTGACTGTATGATTGGAAACCCTGCATTGAACCGACGGCCACATCACCCCATTCGACTCTGCAGTATACAATGTCAGTCAGGAAAATCCTTCAGCCTTGTACCTGGATGATCTTCATGGTCTTATGTACAGATGCCTATATACAGTCTTCTTAGCGCAGTAGGCAGCGCGTCAGTCTCATAATCTGAAGGTCCTGAGTTCGATCCTCAGAGAGGGCATTTATTTCCTTCTTTTGGAATGCAAAATTCTCCGATTTTCTTGAAATGCGCAAACTATGCCTAGTTCAAAGATTTTTCCAAAGCAAATGTCTGACTATTTAAGTGGGGCTCTCACCCCAACTGCATGACAAACTTCTTCTTTCTGCATGATGGCAGGCTAGCCTTCTGGAAAAAAGCCAAGATAAGGAACAGAGGCTCCTGGAGATGCCGGGGATTGAACCCGGGACCTCATACATGCAAAGCATGCGCTCTACCACTGAGCTACATCCCCACTTTTGCCCTCGAGCTGTTTGATGGATGCAAGGAATCCCTGAAACCCAGGGACTGCAAAGTCTCGATCATAATCAATGGAAGGTATTGTTTGAATAAAAGTGAAAGATATGGAAATCGAAGCAAAAAATCCTTCGAGCCGGATTTGAACCAGCGACCTAAGGATGTCTGACTTTATGCTACAGTCCTCCGCTCTACCAACTGAGCTATCGAAGGAGTGGCTGAAGTATCTTTCAGCGCTGTAATTATCTCTCGCTCAAGAAAGGTTGTGGGGGTGGGGATCAGGAGCAGATCGATGAAAATCATGAACATTACCTGCAGCTCCCTCTCAAAGTCACCAGTTCTTAGAGCACACTGTAAGGTACGTCTTATCACCCCAAAGGAGGATTTCAGACCAAAGTTCATGTTCTGTCTTGGCTTGGGGATAAGCAGGGGTGCTCCAAATTTCAATTTTACAGAAAGGAAAGGAACTTTGATACAAAGACCTTGGGCAGCATTGGTGGCAAATGGATGGCTGCGCGGAACCATGAAAGAAATGACAGAAAGTTATGGGAGTCATTACTACGCACCCAGCATCAAGAACGTGCATTTTGGATGCATTTTCAAAAGGAAAGAGAACGGAAAAATCTGTAGATTGAAGGTGATTGAGATAAACAAAATATTCCGTTTTTCTAAAAGCTACTGTAAAGAGTCTCTGGTTTAGAAGAAGAACCCTTACCAATGATCAAGAGAGATGCGACAGATTTCTATCATCAAAGCATTATGGTTGTCAAGATGAATCATCACTTTGATGTCTTCAACAAGTAGGATTCTTTTGATCTATAATCATCAAAAATGAGATAGCCCCATTTCATGGGATTTTTCAAGGCAAACGTCTGACAGATTAAGCGGGGTCCTCATCCCGGTTGGAGGACATATCTCTTCCTTCATCATGATGCCAGCCTAGCTTTCGGCCCAAAATCCAAGGTAAGCATGGCAAAAGTCTGGAGATGCCGGGGATTGAACCCGGGGCCTCATACATGCAAAGCATGCGCTCTACCACTGAGCTACATCCCCACTTCTGCAAGGTTTGACTGTATGATTGGAAACCCTGCATTGAACCGACGGCCACATCACCCCATTCGACTCTGCAGTATACAATGTCAGTCAGGAAAATCCTTCAGCCTTGTACCTGGATGATCTTCATGGTCTTATGTACAGATGCCTATATACAGTCTTCTTAGCGCAGTAGGCAGCGCGTCAGTCTCATAATCTGAAGGTCCTGAGTTCGATCCTCAGAGAGGGCATTTATTTCCTTCTTTTGGAATGCAAAATTCTCCGATTTTCTTGAAATGCGCAAACTATGCCTAGTTCAAAGATTTTTCCAAAGCAAATGTCTGACTATTTAAGTGGGGCTCTCACCCCAACTGCATGACAAACTTCTTCTTTCTGCATGATGGCAGGCTAGCCTTCTGGAAAAAAGCCAAGATAAGGAACAGAGGCTCCTGGAGATGCCGGGGATTGAACCCGGGACCTCATACATGCGAAGCATGCGCTCTACCACTGAGCTACATCCCCACTTTTGCCCTCGAGCTGTTTGATGGATGCAAGGAATCCCTGAAACCCAGGGACTGCAAAGTCTCGATCATAATCAATGGAAGGTATTGTTTGAATAAAAGTGAAATATATGGAAATCGAAGCAAAAAATCCTTCGAGCCGGATTTGAACCAGCGACCTAAGGATGTCTGACTTTATGCTACAGTCCTCCGCTCTACCAACTGAGCTATCGAAGGAGTGGCTGAAGTATCTTTCAGCGCTGTAATTATCTCTCGCTCAAGAAAGGTTGTGGGGGTGGGGATCAGGAGCAGATCGATGAAAATCATGAACATTACCTGCAGCTCCCTCTCAAAGTCACCAGTTCTTAGAGCACACTGTAAGGTACGTCTTATCACCCCAAAGGAGGATTTCAGACCAAAGTTCATGTTCTGTCTTGGCTTGGGGATAAGCAGGGGTGCTCCAAATTTCAATTTTACAGAAAGGAAAGGAACTTTGATACAAAGACCTTGGGCAGCATTGGTGGCAAATGGATGGCTGCGCGGAACCATGAAAGAAATGACAGAAAGTTATGGGAGTCATTACTACGCACCCAGCATCAAGAACGTGCATTTTGGATGCATTTTCAAAAGGAAAGAGAACGGAAAAATCTGTAGATTGAAGGTGATTGAGATAAACAAAATATTCCGTTTTTCTAAAAGCTACTGTAAAGAGTCTCTGGTTTAGAAGAAGAACCCTTACCAATGATCAAGAGAGATGCGACAGATTTCTATCATCAAAGCATTATGGTTGTCAAGATGAATCATCACTTTGATGTCTTCAACAAGTAGGATTCTTTTGATCTATAATCATCAAAAATGAGATAGCCCCATTTCATGGGATTTTTCAAGGCAAACGTCTGACAGATTAAGCGGGGTCCTCATCCCGGTTGGAGGACATATCTCTTCCTTCATCATGATGCCAGCCTAGCTTTCGGCCCAAAATCCAAGGTAAGCATGGCAAAAGTCTGGAGATGCCGGGGATTGAACCCGGGGCCTCATACATGCAAAGCATGCGCTCTACCACTGAGCTACATCCCCACTTCTGCAAGGTTTGACTGTATGATTGGAAACCCTGCATTGAACCGACGGCCACATCACCCCATTCGACTCTGCAGTATACAATGTCAGTCAGGAAAATCCTTCAGCCTTGTACCTGGATGATCTTCATGGTCTTATGTACAGATGCCTATATACAGTCTTCTTAGCGCAGTAGGCAGCGCGTCAGTCTCATAATCTGAAGGTCCTGAGTTCGATCCTCAGAGAGGGCATTTATTTCCTTCTTTTGGAATGCAAAATTCTCCGATTTTCTTGAAATGCGCAAACTATGCCTAGTTCAAAGATTTTTCCAAAGCAAATGTCTGACTATTTAAGTGGGGCTCTCACCCCAACTGCATGACAAACTTCTTCTTTCTGCATGATGGCAGGCTAGCCTTCTGGAAAAAAGCCAAGATAAGGAACAGAGGCTCCTGGAGATGCCGGGGATTGAACCCGGGACCTCATACATGCGAAGCATGCGCTCTACCACTGAGCTACATCCCCACTTTTGCCCTCGAGCTGTTTGATGGATGCAAGGAATCCCTGAAACCCAGGGACTGCAAAGTCTCGATCATAATCAATGGAAGGTATTGTTTGAATAAAAGTGAAATATATGGAAATCGAAGCAAAAAATCCTTCGAGCCGGATTTGAACCAGCGACCTAAGGATGTCTGACTTTATGCTACAGTCCTCCGCTCTACCAACTGAGCTATCGAAGGAGTGGCTGAAGTATCTTTCAGCGCTGTAATTATCTCTCGCTCAAGAAAGGTTGTGGGGGTGGGGATCAGGAGCAGATCGATGAAAATCATGAACATTACCAGCAGCTCCCTCTCAAAGTCACCAGTTCTTAGAGCACACTGTAAGGTACGTCTTATCACCCCAAAGGAGGATTTCAGACCAAAGTTCATGTTCTGTCTTGGCTTGGGGATAAGCAGGGGTGCTCCAAATTTCAATTTTACAGAAAGGAAAGGAACTTTGATACAAAGACCTTGGGCAGCATTGGTGGCAAATGGAGGGCTGCGCGGAACCATGAAAGAAATGACAGAAAGTTATGGGAGTCATTACTACGCACCCAGCATCAAGAACGTGCATTTTGGATGCATTTTCAAAAGGAAAGAGAACGGAAAAATCTGTAGATTGAAGGTGATTGAGATAAACAAAATATTCCGTTTTTCTAAAAGCTACTGTAAAGAGTCTCTGGTTTAGAAGAAGAACCCTTACCAATGATCAAGAGAGATGCGACAGATTTCTATCATCAAAGCATTATGGTTGTCAAGATGAATCATCACTTTGATGTCTTCAACAAGTAGGATTCTTTTGATCTATAATCATCAAAAATGAGATAGCCCCATTTCATGGGATTTTTCAAGGCAAACGTCTGACAGATTAAGCGGGGTCCTCATCCCGGTTGGAGGACATATCTCTTCCTTCATCATGATGCCAGCCTAGCTTTCGGCCCAAAATCCAAGGTAAGAATGGCAAAAGTCTGGAGATGCCGGGGATTGAACCCGGGGCCTCATACATGCAAAGCATGCGCTCTACCACTGAGCTACATCCCCACTTCTGCAAGGTTTGACTGTATGATTGGAAACCCTGCATTGAACCGACGGCCACATCACCCCATTCGACTCTGCAGTATACAATGTCAGTCAGGAAAATCCTTCAGCCTTGTACCTGGATGATCTTCATGGTCTTATGTACAGATGCCTATATACAGTCTTCTTAGCGCAGTAGGCAGCGCGTCAGTCTCATAATCTGAAGGTCCTGAGTTCGATCCTCAGAGAGGGCATTTATTTCCTTCTTTTGGAATGCAAAATTCTCCGATTTTCTTGAAATGCGCAAACTATGCCTAGTTCAAAGATTTTTCCAAAGCAAATGTCTGACTATTTAAGTGGGGCTCTCACCCCAACTGCATGACAAACTTCTTCTTTCTGCATGATGGCAGGCTAGCCTTCTGGAAAAAAGCCAAGATAAGGAACAGAGGCTCCTGGAGATGCCGGGGATTGAACCCGGGACCTCATACATGCGAAGCATGCGCTCTACCACTGAGCTACATCCCCACTTTTGCCCTCAAGCTGTTTGATGGATGCAAGGTCCCTGAAACCCAGGGACTGCAAAGTCTCGATCATAATCAATGGAAGGTATTGTTTGAATAAAAGTGAAATATATGGAAATCGAAGCAAAAAATCCTTCGAGCCGGATTTGAACCAGCGACCTAAGGATGTCTGACTTTATGCTACAGTCCTCCGCTCTACCAACTGAGCTATCGAAGGAGTGGCTGAAGTATCTTTCAGCGCTGTAATTATCTCTCGCTCAAGAAAGGTTGTGGGGGTGGGGATCAGGAGCAGATCGATGAAAATCATGAACATTACCTGCAGCTCCCTCTCAAAGTCACCAGTTCTTAGAGCACACTGTAAGGTACATCTTATCACCCCAAAGGAGGATTTCAGACCAAAGTTCATGTTCTGTCTTGGCTTGGGGATAAGCAGGGGTGCTCCAAATTTCAATTTTACAGAAAGGAAAGGAACTTTGATACAAAGACCTTGGGCAGCATTGGTGGCAAATGGATGGCTGCGCGGAACCATGAAAGAAATGACAGAAAGTTATGGGAGTCATTACTACGCACCCAGCATCAAGAAAGTGCATTTTGGATGCATTTTCAAAAGGAAAGAGAACGGAAAAATCTGTAGATTGAAGGTGATTGAGATAAACAAAATATTCCGTTTTTCTAAAAGCTACTGTAAAGAGTCTCTGGTTTAGAAGAAGAACCCTTACCAATGATCAAGAGAGATGCGACAGATTTCTATCATCAAAGCATTATGGTTGTCAAGATGAATCATCACTTTGATGTCTTCAACAAGTAGGATTCTTTTGATCTATAATCATCAAAAATGAGATAGCCCCATTTCATGGGATTTTTCAAGGCAAACGTCTGACAGATTAAGCGGGGTCCTCATCCCGGTTGGAGGACATATCTCTTCCTTCATCATGATGCCAGCCTAGCTTTCGGCCCAAAATCCAAGGTAAGCATGGCAAAAGTCTGGAGATGCCGGGGATTGAACCCGGGGCCTCATACATGCAAAGCATGCGCTCTACCACTGAGCTACATCCCCACTTCTGCAAGGTTTGACTGTATGATTGGAAACCCTGCATTGAACCGACGGCCACATCACCCCATTTGACTCTGCAGTATACAATGTCAGTCAGGAAAATCCTTCAGCCTTGTACCTGGATGATCTTCATGGTCTTATGTACAGATGCCTATATACAGCCTTCTTAGCGCAGTAGGCAGCGCGTCAGTCTCATAATCTGAAGGTCCTGAGTTCGATCCTCAGAGAGGGCATTTATTTCCTTCTTTTGGAATGCAAAATTCTCCGATTTTCTTGAAATGCGCAAACTATGCCTAGTTCAAAGATTTTTCCAAAGCAAATGTCTGACTATTTAAGTGGGGCTCTCACCCCAACTGCATGACAAACTTCTTCTTTCTGCATGATGGCAGGCTAGCCTTCTGGAAAAAAGCCAAGATAAGGAACAGAGGCTCCTGGAGATGCCGGGGATTGAACCCGGGACCTCATACATGCGAAGCATGCGCTCTACCACTGAGCTACATCCCCACTTTTGCCCTCGAGCTGTTTGATGGATGCAAGGAATCCCTGAAACCCAGGGACTGCAAAGTCTCGATCATAATCAATGGAAGGTATTGTTTGAATAAAAGTGAAATATATGGAAATCGAAGCAAAAAATCCTTCGAGCCGGATTTGAACCAGCGACCTAAGGATGTCTGACTTTATGCTACAGTCCTCCGCTCTACCAACTGAGCTATCGAAGGAGTGGCTGAAGTATCTTTCAGCGCTGTAATTATCTCTCGCTCAAGAAAGGTTGTGGGGGTGGGGATCAGGAGCAGATCGATGAAAATCATGAACATTACCAGCAGCTCCCTCTCAAAGTCACCAGTTCTTAGAGCACACTGTAAGGTACGTCTTATCACCCCAAAGGAGGATTTCAGACCAAAGTTCATGTTCTGTCTTGGCTTGGGGATAAGCAGGGGTGCTCCAAATTTCAATTTTACAGAAAGGAAAGGAACTTTGATACAAAGACCTTGGGCAGCATTGGTGGCAAATGGAGGGCTGCGCGGAACCATGAAAGAAATGACAGAAAGTTATGGGAGTCATTACTACGCACCCAGCATCAAGAACGTGCATTTTGGATGCATTTTCAAAAGGAAAGAGAACGGAAAAATCTGTAGATTGAAGGTGATTGAGATAAACAAAATATTCCGTTTTTCTAAAAGCTACTGTAAAGAGTCTCTGGTTTAGAAGAAGAACCCTTACCAATGATCAAGAGAGATGCGACAGATTTCTATCATCAAAGCATTATGGTTGTCAAGATGAATCATCACTTTGATATCTTCAACAAGTAGGATTCTTTTGATCTATAATCATCAAAAATGAGATAGCCCCATTTCATGGGATTTTTCAAGGCAAACGTCTGACAGATTAAGCGGGGTCCTCATCCCGGTTGGAGGACATATCTCTTCCTTCATCATGATGCCAGCCTAGCTTTCGGCCCAAAATCCAAGGTAAGAATGGCAAAAGTCTGGAGATGCCGGGGATTGAACCCGGGGCCTCATACATGCAAAGCATGCGCTCTACCACTGAGCTACATCCCCACTTCTGCAAGGTTTGACTGTATGATTGGAAACCCTGCATTGAACCGACGGCCACATCACCCCATTCGACTCTGCAGTATACAATGTCAGTCAGGAAAATCCTTCAGCCTTGTACCTGGATGATCTTCATGGTCTTATGTACAGATGCCTATATACAGTCTTCTTAGCGCAGTAGGCAGCGCGTCAGTCTCATAATCTGAAGGTCCTGAGTTCGATCCTCAGAGAGGGCATTTATTTCCTTCTTTTGGAATGCAAAATTCTCCGATTTTCTTGAAATGCGCAAACTATGCCTAGTTCAAAGATTTTTCCAAAGCAAATGTCTGACTATTTAAGTGGGGCTCTCACCCCAACTGCATGACAAACTTCTTCTTTCTGCATGATGGCAGGCTAGCCTTCTGGAAAAAAGCCAAGATAAGGAACAGAGGCTCCTGGAGATGCCGGGGATTGAACCCGGGACCTCATACATGCGAAGCATGCGCTCTACCACTGAGCTACATCCCCACTTTTGCCCTCAAGCTGTTTGATGGATGCAAGGTCCCTGAAACCCAGGGACTGCAAAGTCTCGATCATAATCAATGGAAGGTATTGTTTGAATAAAAGTGAAATATATGGAAATCGAAGCAAAAAATCCTTCGAGCCGGATTTGAACCAGCGACCTAAGGATGTCTGACTTTATGCTACAGTCCTCCGCTCTACCAACTGAGCTATCGAAGGAGTGGCTGAAGTATCTTTCAGCGCTGTAATTATCTCTCGCTCAAGAAAGGTTGTGGGGGTGGGGATCAGGAGCAGATCGATGAAAATCATGAACATTACCTGCAGCTCCCTCTCAAAGTCACCAGTTCTTAGAGCACACTGTAAGGTACATCTTATCACCCCAAAGGAGGATTTCAGACCAAAGTTCATGTTCTGTCTTGGCTTGGGGATAAGCAGGGGTGCTCCAAATTTCAATTTTACAGAAAGGAAAGGAACTTTGATACAAAGACCTTGGGCAGCATTGGTGGCAAATGGATGGCTGCGCGGAACCATGAAAGAAATGACAGAAAGTTATGGGAGTCATTACTACGCACCCAGCATCAAGAAAGTGCATTTTGGATGCATTTTCAAAAGGAAAGAGAACGGAAAAATCTGTAGATTGAAGGTGATTGAGATAAACAAAATATTCCGTTTTTCTAAAAGCTACTGTAAAGAGTCTCTGGTTTAGAAGAAGAACCCTTACCAATGATCAAGAGAGATGCGACAGATTTCTATCATCAAAGCATTATGGTTGTCAAGATGAATCATCACTTTGATGTCTTCAACAAGTAGGATTCTTTTGATCTATAATCATCAAAAATGAGATAGCCCCATTTCATGGGATTTTTCAAGGCAAACGTCTGACAGATTAAGCGGGGTCCTCATCCCGGTTGGAGGACATATCTCTTCCTTCATCATGATGCCAGCCTAGCTTTCGGCCCAAAATCCAAGGTAAGCATGGCAAAAGTCTGGAGATGCCGGGGATTGAACCCGGGGCCTCATACATGCAAAGCATGCGCTCTACCACTGAGCTACATCCCCACTTCTGCAAGGTTTGACTGTATGATTGGAAACCCTGCATTGAACCGACGGCCACATCACCCCATTCGACTCTGCAGTATACAATGTCAGTCAGGAAAATCCTTCAGCCTTGTACCTGGATGATCTTCATGGTCTTATGTACAGATGCCTATATACAGTCTTCTTAGCGCAGTAGGCAGCGCGTCAGTCTCATAATCTGAAGGTCCTGAGTTCGATCCTCAGAGAGGGCATTTATTTCCTTCTTTTGGAATGCAAAATTCTCCGATTTTCTTGAAATGCGCAAACTATGCCTAGTTCAAAGATTTTTCCAAAGCAAATGTCTGACTATTTAAGTGGGGCTCTCACCCCAACTGCATGACAAACTTCTTCTTTCTGCATGATGGCAGGCTAGCCTTCTGGAAAAAAGCCAAGATAAGGAACAGAGGCTCCTGGAGATGCCGGGGATTGAACCCGGGACCTCATACATGCAAAGCATGCGCTCTACCACTGAGCTACATCCCCACTTTTGCCCTCGAGCTGTTTGATGGATGCAAGGAATCCCTGAAACCCAGGGACTGCAAAGTCTCGATCATAATCAATGGAAGGTATTGTTTGAATAAAAGTGAAAGATATGGAAATCGAAGCAAAAAATCCTTCGAGCCGGATTTGAACCAGCGACCTAAGGATGTCTGACTTTATGCTACAGTCCTCCGCTCTACCAACTGAGCTATCGAAGGAGTGGCTGAAGTATCTTTCAGCGCTGTAATTATCTCTCGCTCAAGAAAGGTTGTGGGGGTGGGGATCAGGAGCAGATCGATGAAAATCATGAACATTACCTGCAGCTCCCTCTCAAAGTCACCAGTTCTTAGAGCACACTGTAAGGTACGTCTTATCACCCCAAAGGAGGATTTCAGACCAAAGTTCATGTTCTGTCTTGGCTTGGGGATAAGCAGGGGTGCTCCAAATTTCAATTTTACAGAAAGGAAAGGAACTTTGATACAAAGACCTTGGGCAGCATTGGTGGCAAATGGATGGCTGCGCGGAACCATGAAAGAAATGACAGAAAGTTATGGGAGTCATTACTACGCACCCAGCATCAAGAACGTGCATTTTGGATGCATTTTCAAAAGGAAAGAGAACGGAAAAATCTGTAGATTGAAGGTGATTGAGATAAACAAAATATTCCGTTTTTCTAAAAGCTACTGTAAAGAGTCTCTGGTTTAGAAGAAGAACCCTTACCAATGATCAAGAGAGATGCGACAGATTTCTATCATCAAAGCATTATGGTTGTCAAGATGAATCATCACTTTGATGTCTTCAACAAGTAGGATTCTTTTGATCTATAATCATCAAAAATGAGATAGCCCCATTTCATGGGATTTTTCAAGGCAAACGTCTGACAGATTAAGCGGGGTCCTCATCCCGGTTGGAGGACATATCTCTTCCTTCATCATGATGCCAGCCTAGCTTTCGGCCCAAAATCCAAGGTAAGCATGGCAAAAGTCTGGAGATGCCGGGGATTGAACCCGGGGCCTCATACATGCAAAGCATGCGCTCTACCACTGAGCTACATCCCCACTTCTGCAAGGTTTGACTGTATGATTGGAAACCCTGCATTGAACCGACGGCCACATCACCCCATTCGACTCTGCAGTATACAATGTCAGTCAGGAAAATCCTTCAGCCTTGTACCTGGATGATCTTCATGGTCTTATGTACAGATGCCTATATACAGTCTTCTTAGCGCAGTAGGCAGCGCGTCAGTCTCATAATCTGAAGGTCCTGAGTTCGATCCTCAGAGAGGGCATTTATTTCCTTCTTTTGGAATGCAAAATTCTCCGATTTTCTTGAAATGCGCAAACTATGCCTAGTTCAAAGATTTTTCCAAAGCAAATGTCTGACTATTTAAGTGGGGCTCTCACCCCAACTGCATGACAAACTTCTTCTTTCTGCATGATGGCAGGCTAGCCTTCTGGAAAAAAGCCAAGATAAGGAACAGAGGCTCCTGGAGATGCCGGGGATTGAACCCGGGACCTCATACATGCAAAGCATGCGCTCTACCACTGAGCTACATCCCCACTTTTGCCCTCGAGCTGTTTGATGGATGCAAGGAATCCCTGAAACCCAGGGACTGCAAAGTCTCGATCATAATCAATGGAAGGTATTGTTTGAATAAAAGTGAAAGATATGGAAATCGAAGCAAAAAATCCTTCGAGCCGGATTTGAACCAGCGACCTAAGGATGTCTGACTTTATGCTACAGTCCTCCGCTCTACCAACTGAGCTATCGAAGGAGTGGCTGAAGTATCTTTCAGCGCTGTAATTATCTCTCGCTCAAGAAAGGTTGTGGGGGTGGGGATCAGGAGCAGATCGATGAAAATCATGAACATTACCTGCAGCTCCCTCTCAAAGTCACCAGTTCTTAGAGCACACTGTAAGGTACGTCTTATCACCCCAAAGGAGGATTTCAGACCAAAGTTCATGTTCTGTCTTGGCTTGGGGATAAGCAGGGGTGCTCCAAATTTCAATTTTACAGAAAGGAAAGGAACTTTGATACAAAGACCTTGGGCAGCATTGGTGGCAAATGGATGGCTGCGCGGAACCATGAAAGAAATGACAGAAAGTTATGGGAGTCATTACTACGCACCCAGCATCAAGAACGTGCATTTTGGATGCATTTTCAAAAGGAAAGAGAACGGAAAAATCTGTAGATTGAAGGTGATTGAGATAAACAAAATATTCCGTTTTTCTAAAAGCTACTGTAAAGAGTCTCTGGTTTAGAAGAAGAACCCTTACCAATGATCAAGAGAGATGCGACAGATTTCTATCATCAAAGCATTATGGTTGTCAAGATGAATCATCACTTTGATGTCTTCAACAAGTAGGATTCTTTTGATCTATAATCATCAAAAATGAGATAGCCCCATTTCATGGGATTTTTCAAGGCAAACGTCTGACAGATTAAGCGGGGTCCTCATCCCGGTTGGAGGACATATCTCTTCCTTCATCATGATGCCAGCCTAGCTTTCGGCCCAAAATCCAAGGTAAGCATGGCAAAAGTCTGGAGATGCCGGGGATTGAACCCGGGGCCTCATACATGCAAAGCATGCGCTCTACCACTGAGCTACATCCCCACTTCTGCAAGGTTTGACTGTATGATTGGAAACCCTGCATTGAACCGACGGCCACATCACCCCATTCGACTCTGCAGTATACAATGTCAGTCAGGAAAATCCTTCAGCCTTGTACCTGGATGATCTTCATGGTCTTATGTACAGATGCCTATATACAGTCTTCTTAGCGCAGTAGGCAGCGCGTCAGTCTCATAATCTGAAGGTCCTGAGTTCGATCCTCAGAGAGGGCATTTATTTCCTTCTTTTGGAATGCAAAATTCTCCGATTTTCTTGAAATGCGCAAACTATGCCTAGTTCAAAGATTTTTCCAAAGCAAATGTCTGACTATTTAAGTGGGGCTCTCACCCCAACTGCATGACAAACTTCTTCTTTCTGCATGATGGCAGGCTAGCCTTCTGGAAAAAAGCCAAGATAAGGAACAGAGGCTCCTGGAGATGCCGGGGATTGAACCCGGGACCTCATACATGCGAAGCATGCGCTCTACCACTGAGCTACATCCCCACTTTTGCCCTCGAGCTGTTTGATGGATGCAAGGAATCCCTGAAACCCAGGGACTGCAAAGTCTCGATCATAATCAATGGAAGGTATTGTTTGAATAAAAGTGAAATATATGGAAATCGAAGCAAAAAATCCTTCGAGCCGGATTTGAACCAGCGACCTAAGGATGTCTGACTTTATGCTACAGTCCTCCGCTCTACCAACTGAGCTATCGAAGGAGTGGCTGAAGTATCTTTCAGCGCTGTAATTATCTCTCGCTCAAGAAAGGTTGTGGGGGTGGGGATCAGGAGCAGATCGATGAAAATCATGAACATTACCAGCAGCTCCCTCTCAAAGTCACCAGTTCTTAGAGCACACTGTAAGGTACGTCTTATCACCCCAAAGGAGGATTTCAGACCAAAGTTCATGTTCTGTCTTGGCTTGGGGATAAGCAGGGGTGCTCCAAATTTCAATTTTACAGAAAGGAAAGGAACTTTGATACAAAGACCTTGGGCAGCATTGGTGGCAAATGGAGGGCTGCGCGGAACCATGAAAGAAATGACAGAAAGTTATGGGAGTCATTACTACGCACCCAGCATCAAGAACGTGCATTTTGGATGCATTTTCAAAAGGAAAGAGAACGGAAAAATCTGTAGATTGAAGGTGATTGAGATAAACAAAATATTCCGTTTTTCTAAAAGCTACTGTAAAGAGTCTCTGGTTTAGAAGAAGAACCCTTACCAATGATCAAGAGAGATGCGACAGATTTCTATCATCAAAGCATTATGGTTGTCAAGATGAATCATCACTTTGATGTCTTCAACAAGTAGGATTCTTTTGATCTATAATCATCAAAAATGAGATAGCCCCATTTCATGGGATTTTTCAAGGCAAACGTCTGACAGATTAAGCGGGGTCCTCATCCCGGTTGGAGGACATATCTCTTCCTTCATCATGATGCCAGCCTAGCTTTCGGCCCAAAATCCAAGGTAAGAATGGCAAAAGTCTGGAGATGCCGGGGATTGAACCCGGGGCCTCATACATGCAAAGCATGCGCTCTACCACTGAGCTACATCCCCACTTCTGCAAGGTTTGACTGTATGATTGGAAACCCTGCATTGAACCGACGGCCACATCACCCCATTCGACTCTGCAGTATACAATGTCAGTCAGGAAAATCCTTCAGCCTTGTACCTGGATGATCTTCATGGTCTTATGTACAGATGCCTATATACAGTCTTCTTAGCGCAGTAGGCAGCGCGTCAGTCTCATAATCTGAAGGTCCTGAGTTCGATCCTCAGAGAGGGCATTTATTTCCTTCTTTTGGAATGCAAAATTCTCCGATTTTCTTGAAATGCGCAAACTATGCCTAGTTCAAAGATTTTTCCAAAGCAAATGTCTGACTATTTAAGTGGGGCTCTCACCCCAACTGCATGACAAACTTCTTCTTTCTGCATGATGGCAGGCTAGCCTTCTGGAAAAAAGCCAAGATAAGGAACAGAGGCTCCTGGAGATGCCGGGGATTGAACCCGGGACCTCATACATGCGAAGCATGCGCTCTACCACTGAGCTACATCCCCACTTTTGCCCTCAAGCTGTTTGATGGATGCAAGGTCCCTGAAACCCAGGGACTGCAAAGTCTCGATCATAATCAATGGAAGGTATTGTTTGAATAAAAGTGAAATATATGGAAATCGAAGCAAAAAATCCTTCGAGCCGGATTTGAACCAGCGACCTAAGGATGTCTGACTTTATGCTACAGTCCTCCGCTCTACCAACTGAGCTATCGAAGGAGTAGCTGAAGTATCTTTCAGCGCTGTAATTATCTCTCGCTCAAGAAAGGTTGTGGGGGTGGGGATCAGGAGCAGATCGATGAAAATCATGAACATTACCTGCAGCTCCCTCTCAAAGTCACCAGTTCTTAGAGCACACTGTAAGGTACATCTTATCACCCCAAAGGAGGATTTCAGACCAAAGTTCATGTTCTGTCTTGGCTTGGGGATAAGCAGGGGTGCTCCAAATTTCAATTTTACAGAAAGGAAAGGAACTTTGATACAAAGACCTTGGGCAGCATTGGTGGCAAATGGATGGCTGCGCGGAACCATGAAAGAAATGACAGAAAGTTATGGGAGTCATTACTACGCACCCAGCATCAAGAAAGTGCATTTTGGATGCATTTTCAAAAGGAAAGAGAACGGAAAAATCTGTAGATTGAAGGTGATTGAGATAAACAAAATATTCCGTTTTTCTAAAAGCTACTGTAAAGAGTCTCTGGTTTAGAAGAAGAACCCTTACCAATGATCAAGAGAGATGCGACAGATTTCTATCATCAAAGCATTATGGTTGTCAAGATGAATCATCACTTTGATGTCTTCAACAAGTAGGATTCTTTTGATCTATAATCATCAAAAATGAGATAGCCCCATTTCATGGGATTTTTCAAGGCAAACGTCTGACAGATTAAGCGGGGTCCTCATCCCGGTTGGAGGACATATCTCTTCCTTCATCATGATGCCAGCCTAGCTTTCGGCCCAAAATCCAAGGTAAGCATGGCAAAAGTCTGGAGATGCCGGGGATTGAACCCGGGGCCTCATACATGCAAAGCATGCGCTCTACCACTGAGCTACATCCCCACTTCTGCAAGGTTTGACTGTATGATTGGAAACCCTGCATTGAACCGACGGCCACATCACCCCATTTGACTCTGCAGTATACAATGTCAGTCAGGAAAATCCTTCAGCCTTGTACCTGGATGATCTTCATGGTCTTATGTACAGATGCCTATATACAGCCTTCTTAGCGCAGTAGGCAGCGCGTCAGTCTCATAATCTGAAGGTCCTGAGTTCGATCCTCAGAGAGGGCATTTATTTCCTTCTTTTGGAATGCAAAATTCTCCGATTTTCTTGAAATGCGCAAACTATGCCTAGTTCAAAGATTTTTCCAAAGCAAATGTCTGACTATTTAAGTGGGGCTCTCACCCCAACTGCATGACAAACTTCTTCTTTCTGCATGATGGCAGGCTAGCCTTCTGGAAAAAAGCCAAGATAAGGAACAGAGGCTCCTGGAGATGCCGGGGATTGAACCCGGGACCTCATACATGCGAAGCATGCGCTCTACCACTGAGCTACATCCCCACTTTTGCACTCGAGCTGTTTGATGGATGCAAGGAATCCCTGAAACCCAGGGACTGCAAAGTCTCGATCATAATCAATGGAAGGTATTGTTTGAATAAAAGTGAAATATATGGAAATCGAAGCAAAAAATCCTTCGAGCCGGATTTGAACCAGCGACCTAAGGATGTCTGACTTTATGCTACAGTCCTCCGCTCTACCAACTGAGCTATCGAAGGAGTGGCTGAAGTATCTTTCAGCGCTGTAATTATCTCTCGCTCAAGAAAGGTTGTGGGGGTGGGGATCAGGAGCAGATCGATGAAAATCATGAACATTACCTGCAGCTCCCTCTCAAAGTCACCAGTTCTTAGAGCACACTGTAAGGTACGTCTTATCACCCCAAAGGAGGATTTCAGACCAAAGTTCATGTTCTGTCTTGGCTTGGGGATAAGCAGGGGTGCTCCAAATTTCAATTTTACAGAAAGGAAAGGAACTTTGATACAAAGACCTTGGGCAGCATTGGTGGCAAATGGATGGCTGCGCGGAACCATGAAAGAAATGACAGAAAGTTATGGGAGTCATTACTACGCACCCAGCATCAAGAACGTGCATTTTGGATGCATTTTCAAAAGGAAAGAGAACGGAAAAATCTGTAGATTGAAGGTGATTGAGATAAACAAAATATTCCGTTTTTCTAAAAGCTACTGTAAAGAGTCTCTGGTTTAGAAGAAGAACCCTTACCAATGATCAAGAGAGATGCGACAGATTTCTATCATCAAAGCATTATGGTTGTCAAGATGAATCATCACTTTGATGTCTTCAACAAGTAGGATTCTTTTGATCTATAATCATCAAAAATGAGATAGCCCCATTTCATGGGATTTTTCAAGGCAAACGTCTGACAGATTAAGCGGGGTCCTCATCCC
This sequence comes from Triturus cristatus, assembly GCF_964204655.1. NCBI lineage: Eukaryota > Metazoa > Chordata > Amphibia > Caudata > Salamandridae > Triturus > Triturus cristatus. The sequence continues at coordinate 108,178,546 of NC_140585.1, forward strand.
GGTTGGAGGACATATCTCTTCCTTCATCATGATGCCAGCCTAGCTTTCGGCCCAAAATCCAAGGTAAGCATGGCAAAAGTCTGGAGATGCCGGGGATTGAACCCGGGGCCTCATACATGCAAAGCATGCGCTCTACCACTGAGCTACATCCCCACTTCTGCAAGGTTTGACTGTATGATTGGAAACCCTGCATTGAACCGACGGCCACATCACCCCATTCGACTCTGCAGTATACAATGTCAGTCAGGAAAATCCTTCAGCCTTGTACCTGGATGATCTTCATGGTCTTATGTACAGATGCCTATATACAGTCTTCTTAGCGCAGTAGGCAGCGCGTCAGTCTCATAATCTGAAGGTCCTGAGTTCGATCCTCAGAGAGGGCATTTATTTCCTTCTTTTGGAATGCAAAATTCTCCGATTTTCTTGAAATGCGCAAACTATGCCTAGTTCAAAGATTTTTCCAAAGCAAATGTCTGACTATTTAAGTGGGGCTCTCACCCCAACTGCATGACAAACTTCTTCTTTCTGCATGATGGCAGGCTAGCCTTCTGGAAAAAAGCCAAGATAAGGAACAGAGGCTCCTGGAGATGCCGGGGATTGAACCCGGGACCTCATACATGCAAAGCATGCGCTCTACCACTGAGCTACATCCCCACTTTTGCCCTCGAGCTGTTTGATGGATGCAAGGAATCCCTGAAACCCAGGGACTGCAAAGTCTCGATCATAATCAATGGAAGGTATTGTTTGAATAAAAGTGAAAGATATGGAAATCGAAGCAAAAAATCCTTCGAGCCGGATTTGAACCAGCGACCTAAGGATGTCTGACTTTATGCTACAGTCCTCCGCTCTACCAACTGAGCTATCGAAGGAGTGGCTGAAGTATCTTTCAGCGCTGTAATTATCTCTCGCTCAAGAAAGGTTGTGGGGGTGGGGATCAGGAGCAGATCGATGAAAATCATGAACATTACCTGCAGCTCCCTCTCAAAGTCACCAGTTCTTAGAGCACACTGTAAGGTACGTCTTATCACCCCAAAGGAGGATTTCAGACCAAAGTTCATGTTCTGTCTTGGCTTGGGGATAAGCAGGGGTGCTCCAAATTTCAATTTTACAGAAAGGAAAGGAACTTTGATACAAAGACCTTGGGCAGCATTGGTGGCAAATGGATGGCTGCGCGGAACCATGAAAGAAATGACAGAAAGTTATGGGAGTCATTACTACGCACCCAGCATCAAGAACGTGCATTTTGGATGCATTTTCAAAAGGAAAGAGAACGGAAAAATCTGTAGATTGAAGGTGATTGAGATAAACAAAATATTCCGTTTTTCTAAAAGCTACTGTAAAGAGTCTCTGGTTTAGAAGAAGAACCCTTACCAATGATCAAGAGAGATGCAACAGATTTCTATCATCAAAGCATTATGGTTGTCAAGATGAATCATCACTTTGATGTCTTCAACAAGTAGGATTCTTTTGATCTATAATCATCAAAAATGAGATAGCCCCATTTCATGGGATTTTTCAAGGCAAACGTCTGACAGATTAAGCGGGGTCCTCATCCCGGTTGGAGGACATATCTCTTCCTTCATCATGATGCCAGCCTAGCTTTCGGCCCAAAATCCAAGGTAAGCATGGCAAAAGTCTGGAGATGCCGGGGATTGAACCCGGGGCCTCATACATGCAAAGCATGCGCTCTACCACTGAGCTACATCCCCACTTCTGCAAGGTTTGACTGTATGATTGGAAACCCTGCATTGAACCGACGGCCACATCACCCCATTCGACTCTGCAGTATACAATGTCAGTCAGGAAAATCCTTCAGCCTTGTACCTGGATGATCTTCATGGTCTTATGTACAGATGCCTATATACAGTCTTCTTAGCGCAGTAGGCAGCGCGTCAGTCTCATAATCTGAAGGTCCTGAGTTCGATCCTCAGAGAGGGCATTTATTTCCTTCTTTTGGAATGCAAAATTCTCCGATTTTCTTGAAATGCGCAAACTATGCCTAGTTCAAAGATTTTTCCAAAGCAAATGTCTGACTATTTAAGTGGGGCTCTCACCCCAACTGCATGACAAACTTCTTCTTTCTGCATGATGGCAGGCTAGCCTTCTGGAAAAAAGCCAAGATAAGGAACAGAGGCTCCTGGAGATGCCGGGGATTGAACCCGGGACCTCATACATGCGAAGCATGCGCTCTACCACTGAGCTACATCCCCACTTTTGCCCTCGAGCTGTTTGATGGATGCAAGGAATCCCTGAAACCCAGGGACTGCAAAGTCTCGATCATAATCAATGGAAGGTATTGTTTGAATAAAAGTGAAATATATGGAAATCGAAGCAAAAAATCCTTCGAGCTGGATTTGAACCAGCGACCTAAGGATGTCTGACTTTATGCTACAGTCCTCCGCTCTACCAACTGAGCTATCGAAGGAGTGGCTGAAGTATCTTTCAGCGCTGTAATTATCTCTCGCTCAAGAAAGGTTGTGGGGGTGGGGATCAGGAGCAGATCGATGAAAATCATGAACATTACCTGCAGCTCCCTCTCAAAGTCACCAGTTCTTAGA
>NC_140585.1:108183603-108248603 GCF_964204655.1 Triturus cristatus
CCTTCTTTTGGAATGCAAAATTCTCCGATTTTCTTGAAATGCGCAAACTATGCCTAGTTCAAAGATTTTTCCAAAGCAAATGTCTGACTATTTAAGTGGGGCTCTCACCCCAACTGCATGACAAACTTCTTCTTTCTGCATGATGGCAGGCTAGCCTTCTGGAAAAAAGCCAAGATAAGGAACAGAGGCTCCTGGAGATGCCGGGGATTGAACCCGGGACCTCATACATGCGAAGCATGCGCTCTACCACTGAGCTACATCCCCACTTTTGCACTCGAGCTGTTTGATGGATGCAAGGAATCCCTGAAACCCAGGGACTGCAAAGTCTCGATCATAATCAATGGAAGGTATTGTTTGAATAAAAGTGAAATATATGGAAATCGAAGCACAAAATCCTTCGAGCCGGATTTGAACCAGCGACCTAAGGATGTCTGACTTTATGCTACAGTCCTCCGCTCTACCAACTGAGCTATCGAAGGAGTGGCTGAAGTATCTTTCAGCGCTGTAATTATCTCTCGCTCAAGAAAGGTTGTGGGGGTGGGGATCAGGAGCAGATCGATGAAAATCATGAACATTACCTGCAGCTCCCTCTCAAAGTCACCAGTTCTTAGAGCACACTGTAAGGTACGTCTTATCACCCCAAAGGAGGATTTCAGACCAAAGTTCATGTTCTGTCTTGGCTTGGGGATAAGCAGGGGTGCTCCAAATTTCAATTTTACAGAAAGGAAAGGAACTTTGATACAAAGACCTTGGGCAGCATTGGTGGCAAATGGATGGCTGCGCGGAACCATGAAAGAAATGACAGAAAGTTATGGGAGTCATTACTACGCACCCAGCATCAAGAACGTGCATTTTGGATGCATTTTCAAAAGGAAAGAGAACGGAAAAATCTGTAGATTGAAGGTGATTGAGATAAACAAAATATTCCGTTTTTCTAAAAGCTACTGTAAAGAGTCTCTGGTTTAGAAGAAGAACCCTTACCAATGATCAAGAGAGATGCGACAGATTTCTATCATCAAAGCATTATGGTTGTCAAGATGAATCATCACTTTGATGTCTTCAACAAGTAGGATTCTTTTGATCTATAATCATCAAAAATGAGATAGCCCCATTTCATGGGATTTTTCAAGGCAAACGTCTGACAGATTAAGCGGGGTCCTCATCCCGGTTGGAGGACATATCTCTTCCTTCATCATGATGCCAGCCTAGCTTTCGGCCCAAAATCCAAGGTAAGCATGGCAAAAGTCTGGAGATGCCGGGGATTGAACCCGGGGCCTCATACATGCAAAGCATGCGCTCTACCACTGAGCTACATCCCCACTTCTGCAAGGTTTGACTGTATGATTGGAAACCCTGCATTGAACCGACGGCCACATCACCCCATTCGACTCTGCAGTATACAATGTCAGTCAGGAAAATCCTTCAGCCTTGTACCTGGATGATCTTCATGGTCTTATGTACAGATGCCTATATACAGCCTTCTTAGCGCAGTAGGCAGCGCGTCAGTCTCATAATCTGAAGGTCCTGAGTTCGATCCTCAGAGAGGGCATTTATTTCCTTCTTTTGGAATGCAAAATTCTCCGATTTTCTTGAAATGCGCAAACTATGCCTAGTTCAAAGATTTTTCCAAAGCAAATGTCTGACTATTTAAGTGGGGCTCTCACCCCAACTGCATGACAAACTTCTTCTTTCTGCATGATGGCAGGCTAGCCTTCTGGAAAAAAGCCAAGATAAGGAACAGAGGCTCCTGGAGATGCCGGGGATTGAACCCGGGACCTCATACATGCAAAGCATGCGCTCTACCACTGAGCTACATCCCCACTTTTGCACTCGAGCTGTTTGATGGATGCAAGGAATCCCTGAAACCCAGGGACTGCAAAGTCTCGATCATAATCAATGGAAGGTATTGTTTGAATAAAAGTGAAAGATATGGAAATCGAAGCAAAAAATCCTTCGAGCCGGATTTGAACCAGCGACCTAAGGATGTCTGACTTTATGCTACAGTCCTCCGCTCTACCAACTGAGCTATCGAAGGAGTGGCTGAAGTATCTTTCAGCGCTGTAATTATCTCTCGCTCAAGAAAGGTTGTGGGGGTGGGGATCAGGAGCAGATCGATGAAAATCATGAACATTACCTGCAGCTCCCTCTCAAAGTCACCAGTTCTTAGAGCACACTGTAAGGTACGTCTTATCACCCCAAAGGAGGATTTCAGACCAAAGTTCATGTTCTGTCTTGGCTTGGGGATAAGCAGGGGTGCTCCAAATTTCAATTTTACAGAAAGGAAAGGAACTTTGATACAAAGACCTTGGGCAGCATTGGTGGCAAATGGATGGCTGCGCGGAACCATGAAAGAAATGACAGAAAGTTATGGGAGTCATTACTACGCACCCAGCATCAAGAACGTGCATTTTGGATGCATTTTCAAAAGGAAAGAGAACGGAAAAATCTGTAGATTGAAGGTGATTGAGATAAACAAAATATTCCGTTTTTCTAAAAGCTACTGTAAAGAGTCTCTGGTTTAGAAGAAGAACCCTTACCAATGATCAAGAGAGATGCGACAGATTTCTATCATCAAAGCATTATGGTTGTCAAGATGAATCATCACTTTGATGTCTTCAACAAGTAGGATTCTTTTGATCTATAATCATCAAAAATGAGATAGCCCCATTTCATGGGATTTTTCAAGGCAAACGTCTGACAGATTAAGCGGGGTCCTCATCCCGGTTGGAGGACATATCTCTTCCTTCATCATGATGCCAGCCTAGCTTTCGGCCCAAAATCCAAGGTAAGCATGGCAAAAGTCTGGAGATGCCGGGGATTGAAGCCGGGGCCTCATACATGCAAAGCATGCGCTCTACCACTGAGCTACATCCCCACTTCTGCAAGGTTTGACTGTATGATTGGAAACCCTGCATTGAACCGACGGCCACATCACCCCATTCGACTCTGCAGTATACAATGTCAGTCAGGAAAATCCTTCAGCCTTGTACCTGGATGATCTTCATGGTCTTATGTACAGATGCCTATATACAGTCTTCTTAGCGCAGTAGGCAGCGCGTCAGTCTCATAATCTGAAGGTCCTGAGTTCGATCCTCAGAGAGGGCATTTATTTCCTTCTTTTGGAATGCAAAATTCTCCGATTTTCTTGAAATGCGCAAACTATGCCTAGTTCAAAGATTTTTCCAAAGCAAATGTCTGACTATTTAAGTGGGGCTCTCACCCCAACTGCATGACAAACTTCTTCTTTCTGCATGATGGCAGGCTAGCCTTCTGGAAAAAAGCCAAGATAAGGAACAGAGGCTCCTGGAGATGCCGGGGATTGAACCCGGGACCTCATACATGCGAAGCATGCGCTCTACCACTGAGCTACATCCCCACTTTTGCCCTCGAGCTGTTTGATGGATGCAAGGAATCCCTGAAACCCAGGGACTGCAAAGTCTCGATCATAATCAATGGAAGGTATTGTTTGAATAAAAGTGAAATATATGGAAATCGAAGCAAAAAATCATTCGAGCCGGATTTGAACCAGCGACCTAAGGATGTCTGACTTTATGCTACAGTCCTCCGCTCTACCAACTGAGCTATCGAAGGAGTGGCTGAAGTATCTTTCAGCGCTGTAATTATCTCTCGCTCAAGAAAGGTTGTGGGGGTGGGGATCAGGAGCAGATCGATGAAAATCATGAACATTACCTGCAGCTCCCTCTCAAAGTCACCAGTTCTTAGAGCACACTGTAAGGTACATCTTATCACCCCAAAGGAGGATTTCAGACCAAAGTTCATGTTCTGTCTTGGCTTGGGGATAAGCAGGGGTGCTCCAAATTTCAATTTTACAGAAAGGAAAGGAACTTTGATACAAAGACCTTGGGCAGCATTGGTGGCAAATGGATGGCTGCGCGGAACCATGAAAGAAATGACAGAAAGTTATGGGAGTCATTACTACGCACCCAGCATCAAGAACGTGCATTTTGGATGCATTTTCAAAAGGAAAGAGAACGGAAAAATCTGTAGATTGAAGGTGATTGAGATAAACAAAATATTCCGTTTTTCTAAAAGCTACTGTAAAGAGTCTCTGGTTTAGAAGAAGAACCCTTACCAATGATCAAGAGAGATGCGACAGATTTCTATCATCAAAGCATTATGGTTGTCAAGATGAATCATCACTTTGATGTCTTCAACAAGTAGGATTCTTTTGATCTATAATCATCAAAAATGAGATAGCCCCATTTCATGGGATTTTTCAAGGCAAACGTCTGACAGATTAAGCGGGGTCCTCATCCCGGTTGGAGGACATATCTCTTCCTTCATCATGATGCCAGCCTAGCTTTCGGCCCAAAATCCAAGGTAAGCATGGCAAAAGTCTGGAGATGCCGGGGATTGAACCCGGGGCCTCATACATGCAAAGCATGCGCTCTACCACTGAGCTACATCCCCACTTCTGCAAGGTTTGACTGTATGATTGGAAACCCTGCATTGAACCGACGGCCACATCACCCCATTCGACTCTGCAGTATACAATGTCAGTCAGGAAAATCCTTCAGCCTTGTACCTGGATGATCTTCATGGTCTTATGTACAGATGCCTATATACAGCCTTCTTAGCGCAGTAGGCAGCGCGTCAGTCTCATAATCTGAAGGTCCTGAGTTCGATCCTCAGAGAGGGCATTTATTTCCTTCTTTTGGAATGCAAAATTCTCCGATTTTCTTGAAATGCGCAAACTATGCCTAGTTCAAAGATTTTTCCAAAGCAAATGTCTGACTATTTAAGTGGGGCTCTCACCCCAACTGCATGACAAACTTCTTCTTTCTGCATGATGGCAGGCTAGCCTTCTGGAAAAAAGCCAAGATAAGGAACAGAGGCTCCTGGAGATGCCGGGGATTGAACCCGGGACCTCATACATGCGAAGCATGCGCTCTACCACTGAGCTACATCCCCACTTTTGCACTCGAGCTGTTTGATGGATGCAAGGAATACCTGAAACCCAGGGACTGCAAAGTCTCGATCATAATCAATGGAAGGTATTGTTTGAATAAAAGTGAAATATATGGAAATCGAAGCACAAAATCCTTCGAGCCGGATTTGAACCAGCGACCTAAGGATGTCTGACTTTATGCTACAGTCCTCCGCTCTACCAACTGAGCTATCGAAGGAGTGGCTGAAGTATCTTTCAGCGCTGTAATTATCTCTCGCTCAAGAAAGGTTGTGGGGGTGGGGATCAGGAGCAGATCGATGAAAATCATGAACATTACCTGCAGCTCCCTCTCAAAGTCACCAGTTCTTAGAGCACACTGTAAGGTACGTCTTATCACCCCAAAGGAGGATTTCAGACCAAAGTTCATGTTCTGTCTTGGCTTGGGGATAAGCAGGGGTGCTCCAAATTTCAATTTTACAGAAAGGAAAGGAACTTTGATACAAAGACCTTGGGCAGCATTGGTGGCAAATGGATGGCTGCGCGGAACCATGAAAGAAATGACAGAAAGTTATGGGAGTCATTACTACGCACCCAGCATCAAGAACGTGCATTTTGGATGCATTTTCAAAAGGAAAGAGAACGGAAAAATCTGTAGATTGAAGGTGATTGAGATAAACAAAATATTCCGTTTTTCTAAAAGCTACTGTAAAGAGTCTCTGGTTTAGAAGAAGAACCCTTACCAATGATCAAGAGAGATGCGACAGATTTCTATCATCAAAGCATTATGGTTGTCAAGATGAATCATCACTTTGATGTCTTCAACAAGTAGGATTCTTTTGATCTATAATCATCAAAAATGAGATAGCCCCATTTCATGGGATTTTTCAAGGCAAACGTCTGACAGATTAAGCGGGGTCCTCATCCCGGTTGGAGGACATATCTCTTCCTTCATCATGATGCCAGCCTAGCTTTCGGCCCAAAATCCAAGGTAAGCATGGCAAAAGTCTGGAGATGCCGGGGATTGAACCCGGGGCCTCATACATGCAAAGCATGCGCTCTACCACTGAGCTACATCCCCACTTCTGCAAGGTTTGACTGTATGATTGGAAACCCTGCATTGAACCGACGGCCACATCACCCCATTCGACTCTGCAGTATACAATGTCAGTCAGGAAAATCCTTCAGCCTTGTACCTGGATGATCTTCATGGTCTTATGTACAGATGCCTATATACAGCCTTCTTAGCGCAGTAGGCAGCGCGTCAGTCTCATAATCTGAAGGTCCTGAGTTCGATCCTCAGAGAGGGCATTTATTTCCTTCTTTTGGAATGCAAAATTCTCCGATTTTCTTGAAATGCGCAAACTATGCCTAGTTCAAAGATTTTTCCAAAGCAAATGTCTGACTATTTAAGTGGGGCTCTCACCCCAACTGCATGACAAACTTCTTCTTTCTGCATGATGGCAGGCTAGCCTTCTGGAAAAAAGCCAAGATAAGGAACAGAGGCTCCTGGAGATGCCGGGGATTGAACCCGGGACCTCATACATGCAAAGCATGCGCTCTACCACTGAGCTACATCCCCACTTTTGCACTCGAGCTGTTTGATGGATGCAAGGAATCCCTGAAACCCAGGGACTGCAAAGTCTCGATCATAATCAATGGAAGGTATTGTTTGAATAAAAGTGAAAGATATGGAAATCGAAGCAAAAAATCCTTCGAGCCGGATTTGAACCAGCGACCTAAGGATGTCTGACTTTATGCTACAGTCCTCCGCTCTACCAACTGAGCTATCGAAGGAGTGGCTGAAGTATCTTTCAGCGCTGTAATTATCTCTCGCTCAAGAAAGGTTGTGGGGGTGGGGATCAGGAGCAGATCGATGAAAATCATGAACATTACCTGCAGCTCCCTCTCAAAGTCACCAGTTCTTAGAGCACACTGTAAGGTACGTCTTATCACCCCAAAGGAGGATTTCAGACCAAAGTTCATGTTCTGTCTTGGCTTGGGGATAAGCAGGGGTGCTCCAAATTTCAATTTTACAGAAAGGAAAGGAACTTTGATACAAAGACCTTGGGCAGCATTGGTGGCAAATGGATGGCTGCGCGGAACCATGAAAGAAATGACAGAAAGTTATGGGAGTCATTACTACGCACCCAGCATCAAGAACGTGCATTTTGGATGCATTTTCAAAAGGAAAGAGAACGGAAAAATCTGTAGATTGAAGGTGATTGAGATAAACAAAATATTCCGTTTTTCTAAAAGCTACTGTAAAGAGTCTCTGGTTTAGAAGAAGAACCCTTACCAATGATCAAGAGAGATGCGACAGATTTCTATCATCAAAGCATTATGGTTGTCAAGATGAATCATCACTTTGATGTCTTCAACAAGTAGGATTCTTTTGATCTATAATCATCAAAAATGAGATAGCCCCATTTCATGGGATTTTTCAAGGCAAACGTCTGACAGATTAAGCGGGGTCCTCATCCCGGTTGGAGGACATATCTCTTCCTTCATCATGATGCCAGCCTAGCTTTCGGCCCAAAATCCAAGGTAAGCATGGCAAAAGTCTGGAGATGCCGGGGATTGAAGCCGGGGCCTCATACATGCAAAGCATGCGCTCTACCACTGAGCTACATCCCCACTTCTGCAAGGTTTGACTGTATGATTGGAAACCCTGCATTGAACCGACGGCCACATCACCCCATTCGACTCTGCAGTATACAATGTCAGTCAGGAAAATCCTTCAGCCTTGTACCTGGATGATCTTCATGGTCTTATGTACAGATGCCTATATACAGTCTTCTTAGCGCAGTAGGCAGCGCGTCAGTCTCATAATCTGAAGGTCCTGAGTTCGATCCTCAGAGAGGGCATTTATTTCCTTCTTTTGGAATGCAAAATTCTCCGATTTTCTTGAAATGCGCAAACTATGCCTAGTTCAAAGATTTTTCCAAAGCAAATGTCTGACTATTTAAGTGGGGCTCTCACCCCAACTGCATGACAAACTTCTTCTTTCTGCATGATGGCAGGCTAGCCTTCTGGAAAAAAGCCAAGATAAGGAACAGAGGCTCCTGGAGATGCCGGGGATTGAACCCGGGACCTCATACATGCGAAGCATGCGCTCTACCACTGAGCTACATCCCCACTTTTGCCCTCGAGCTGTTTGATGGATGCAAGGAATCCCTGAAACCCAGGGACTGCAAAGTCTCGATCATAATCAATGGAAGGTATTGTTTGAATAAAAGTGAAATATATGGAAATCGAAGCAAAAAATCATTCGAGCCGGATTTGAACCAGCGACCTAAGGATGTCTGACTTTATGCTACAGTCCTCCGCTCTACCAACTGAGCTATCGAAGGAGTGGCTGAAGTATCTTTCAGCGCTGTAATTATCTCTCGCTCAAGAAAGGTTGTGGGGGTGGGGATCAGGAGCAGATCGATGAAAATCATGAACATTACCTGCAGCTCCCTCTCAAAGTCACCAGTTCTTAGAGCACACTGTAAGGTACGTCTTATCACCCCAAAGGAGGATTTCAGACCAAAGTTCATGTTCTGTCTTGGCTTGGGGATAAGCAGGGGTGCTCCAAATTTCAATTTTACAGAAAGGAAAGGAACTTTGATACAAAGACCTTGGGCAGCATTGGTGGCAAATGGATGGCTGCGCGGAACCATGAAAGAAATGACAGAAAGTTATGGGAGTCATTACTACGCACCCAGCATCAAGAACGTGCATTTTGGATGCATTTTCAAAAGGAAAGAGAACGGAAAAATCTGTAGATTGAAGGTGATTGAGATAAACAAAATATTCCGTTTTTCTAAAAGCTACTGTAAAGAGTCTCTGGTTTAGAAGAAGAACCCTTACCAATGATCAAGAGAGATGCGACAGATTTCTATCATCAAAGCATTATGGTTGTCAAGATGAATCATCACTTTGATGTCTTCAACAAGTAGGATTCTTTTGATCTATAATCATCAAAAATGAGATAGCCCCATTTCATGGGATTTTTCAAGGCAAACGTCTGACAGATTAAGCGGGGTCCTCATCCCGGTTGGAGGACATATCTCTTCCTTCATCATGATGCCAGCCTAGCTTTCGGCCCAAAATCCAAGGTAAGCATGGCAAAAGTCTGGAGATGCCGGGGATTGAACCCGGGGCCTCATACATGCAAAGCATGCGCTCTACCACTGAGCTACATCCCCACTTCTGCAAGGTTTGACTGTATGATTGGAAACCCTGCATTGAACCGACGGCCACATCACCCCATTCGACTCTGCAGTATACAATGTCAGTCAGGAAAATCCTTCAGCCTTGTACCTGGATGATCTTCATGGTCTTATGTACAGATGCCTATATACAGCCTTCTTAGCGCAGTAGGCAGCGCGTCAGTCTCATAATCTGAAGGTCCTGAGTTCGATCCTCAGAGAGGGCATTTATTTCCTTCTTTTGGAATGCAAAATTCTCCGATTTTCTTGAAATGCGCAAACTATGCCTAGTTCAAAGATTTTTCCAAAGCAAATGTCTGACTATTTAAGTGGGGCTCTCACCCCAACTGCATGACAAACTTCTTCTTTCTGCATGATGGCAGGCTAGCCTTCTGGAAAAAAGCCAAGATAAGGAACAGAGGCTCCTGGAGATGCCGGGGATTGAACCCGGGACCTCATACATGCGAAGCATGCGCTCTACCACTGAGCTACATCCCCACTTTTGCACTCGAGCTGTTTGAAGGATGCAAGGAATACCTGAAACCCAGGGACTGCAAAGTCTCGATCATAATCAATGGAAGGTATTGTTTGAATAAAAGTGAAATATATGGAAATCGAAGCACAAAATCCTTCGAGCCGGATTTGAACCAGCGACCTAAGGATGTCTGACTTTATGCTACAGTCCTCCGCTCTACCAACTGAGCTATCGAAGGAGTGGCTGAAGTATCTTTCAGCGCTGTAATTATCTCTCGCTCAAGAAAGGTTGTGGGGGTGGGGATCAGGAGCAGATCGATGAAAATCATGAACATTACCTGCAGCTCCCTCTCAAAGTCACCAGTTCTTAGAGCACACTGTAAGGTACGTCTTATCACCCCAAAGGAGGATTTCAGACCAAAGTTCATGTTCTGTCTTGGCTTGGGGATAAGCAGGGGTGCTCCAAATTTCAATTTTACAGAAAGGAAAGGAACTTTGATACAAAGACCTTGGGCAGCATTGGTGGCAAATGGATGGCTGCGCGGAACCATGAAAGAAATGACAGAAAGTTATGGGAGTCATTACTACGCACCCAGCATCAAGAACGTGCATTTTGGATGCATTTTCAAAAGGAAAGAGAACGGAAAAATCTGTAGATTGAAGGTGATTGAGATAAACAAAATATTCCGTTTTTCTAAAAGCTACTGTAAAGAGTCTCTGGTTTAGAAGAAGAACCCTTACCAATGATCAAGAGAGATGCGACAGATTTCTATCATCAAAGCATTATGGTTGTCAAGATGAATCATCACTTTGATGTCTTCAACAAGTAGGATTCTTTTGATCTATAATCATCAAAAATGAGATAGCCCCATTTCATGGGATTTTTCAAGGCAAACGTCTGACAGATTAAGCGGGGTCCTCATCCCGGTTGGAGGACATATCTCTTCCTTCATCATGATGCCAGCCTAGCTTTCGGCCCAAAATCCAAGGTAAGCATGGCAAAAGTCTGGAGATGCCGGGGATTGAACCCGGGGCCTCATACATGCAAAGCATGCGCTCTACCACTGAGCTACATCCCCACTTCTGCAAGGTTTGACTGTATGATTGGAAACCCTGCATTGAACCGACGGCCACATCACCCCATTCGACTCTGCAGTATACAATGTCAGTCAGGAAAATCCTTCAGCCTTGTACCTGGATGATCTTCATGGTCTTATGTACAGATGCCTATATACAGCCTTCTTAGCGCAGTAGGCAGCGCGTCAGTCTCATAATCTGAAGGTCCTGAGTTCGATCCTCAGAGAGGGCATTTATTTCCTTCTTTTGGAATGCAAAATTCTCCGATTTTCTTGAAATGCGCAAACTATGCCTAGTTCAAAGATTTTTCCAAAGCAAATGTCTGACTATTTAAGTGGGGCTCTCACCCCAACTGCATGACAAACTTCTTCTTTCTGCATGATGGCAGGCTAGCCTTCTGGAAAAAAGCCAAGATAAGGAACAGAGGCTCCTGGAGATGCCGGGGATTGAACCCGGGACCTCATACATGCAAAGCATGCGCTCTACCACTGAGCTACATCCCCACTTTTGCACTCGAGCTGTTTGATGGATGCAAGGAATCCCTGAAACCCAGGGACTGCAAAGTCTCGATCATAATCAATGGAAGGTATTGTTTGAATAAAAGTGAAAGATATGGAAATCGAAGCAAAAAATCCTTCGAGCCGGATTTGAACCAGCGACCTAAGGATGTCTGACTTTATGCTACAGTCCTCCGCTCTACCAACTGAGCTATCGAAGGAGTGGCTGAAGTATCTTTCAGCGCTGTAATTATCTCTCGCTCAAGAAAGGTTGTGGGGGTGGGGATCAGGAGCAGATCGATGAAAATCATGAACATTACCTGCAGCTCCCTCTCAAAGTCACCAGTTCTTAGAGCACACTGTAAGGTACGTCTTATCACCCCAAAGGAGGATTTCAGACCAAAGTTCATGTTCTGTCTTGGCTTGGGGATAAGCAGGGGTGCTCCAAATTTCAATTTTACAGAAAGGAAAGGAACTTTGATACAAAGACCTTGGGCAGCATTGGTGGCAAATGGATGGCTGCGCGGAACCATGAAAGAAATGACAGAAAGTTATGGGAGTCATTACTACGCACCCAGCATCAAGAACGTGCATTTTGGATGCATTTTCAAAAGGAAAGAGAACGGAAAAATCTGTAGATTGAAGGTGATTGAGATAAACAAAATATTCCGTTTTTCTAAAAGCTACTGTAAAGAGTCTCTGGTTTAGAAGAAGAACCCTTACCAATGATCAAGAGAGATGCGACAGATTTCTATCATCAAAGCATTATGGTTGTCAAGATGAATCATCACTTTGATGTCTTCAACAAGTAGGATTCTTTTGATCTATAATCATCAAAAATGAGATAGCCCCATTTCATGGGATTTTTCAAGGCAAACGTCTGACAGATTAAGCGGGGTCCTCATCCCGGTTGAGGACATATCTCTTCCTTCATCATGATGCCAGCCTAGCTTTCGGCCCAAAATCCAAGGTAAGCATGGCAAAAGTCTGGAGATGCCGGGGATTGAACCCGGGGCCTCATACATGCAAAGCATGCGCTCTACCACTGAGCTACATCCCCACTTCTGCAAGGTTTGACTGTATGATTGGAAACCCTGCATTGAACCGACGGCCACATCACCCCATTCGACTCTGCAGTATACAATGTCAGTCAGGAAAATCCTTCAGCCTTGTACCTGGATGATCTTCATGGTCTTATGTACAGATGGCTATATACAGTCTTCTTAGCGCAGTAGGCAGCGCGTCAGTCTCATAATCTGAAGGTCCTGAGTTCGATCCTCAGAGAGGGCATTTATTTCCTTCTTTTGGAATGCAAAATTCTCCGATTTTCTTGAAATGCGCAAACTATGCCTAGTTCAAAGATTTTTCCAAAGCAAATGTCTGACTATTTAAGTGGGGCTCTCACCCCAACTGCATGACAAACTTCTTCTTTCTGCATGATGGCAGGCTAGCCTTCTGGAAAAAAGCCAAGATAAGGAACAGAGGCTCCTGGAGATGCCGGGGATTGAACCCGGGACCTCATACATGCGAAGCATGCGCTCTACCACTGAGCTACATCCCCACTTTTGCCCTCGAGCTGTTTGATGGATGCAAGGAATCCCTGAAACCCAGGGACTGCAAAGTCTCGATCATAATCAATGGAAGGTATTGTTTGAATAAAAGTGAAATATATGGAAATCGAAGCAAAAAATCCTTCGAGCCGGATTTGAACCAGCGACCTAAGGATGTCTGACTTTATGCTACAGTCCTCCGCTCTACCAACTGAGCTATCGAAGGAGTGGCTGAAGTATCTTTCAGCGCTGTAATTATCTCTCGCTCAAGAAAGGTTGTGGGGGTGGGGATCAGGAGCAGATCGATGAAAATCATGAACATTACCTGCAGCTCCCTCTCAAAGTCACCAGTTCTTAGAGCACACTGTAAGGTACATCTTATCACCCCAAAGGAGGATTTCAGACCAAAGTTCATGTTCTGTCTTGGCTTGGGGATAAGCAGGGGTGCTCCAAATTTCAATTTTACAGAAAGGAAAGGAACTTTGATACAAAGACCTTGGGCAGCATTGGTGGCAAATGGATGGCTGCGCGGAACCATGAAAGAAATGACAGAAAGTTATGGGAGTCATTACTACGCACCCAGCATCAAGAAAGTGCATTTTGGATGCATTTTCAAAAGGAAAGAGAACGGAAAAATCTGTAGATTGAAGGTGATTGAGATAAACAAAATATTCCGTTTTTCTAAAAGCTACTGTAAAGAGTCTCTGGTTTAGAAGAAGAACCCTTACCAATGATCAAGAGAGATGCGACAGATTTCTATCATCAAAGCATTATGGTTGTCAAGATGAATCATCACTTTGATGTCTTCAACAAGTAGGATTCTTTTGATCTATAATCATCAAAAATGAGATAGCCCCATTTCATGGGATTTTTCAAGGCAAACGTCTGACAGATTAAGCGGGGTCCTCATCCCGGTTGGAGGACATATCTCTTCCTTCATCATGATGCCAGCCTAGCTTTCGGCCCAAAATCCAAGGTAAGCATGGCAAAAGTCTGGAGATGCCGGGGATTGAACCCGGGGCCGCATACATGCAAAGCATGCGCTCTACCACTGAGCTACATCCCCACTTCTGCAAGGTTTGACTGTATGATTGGAAACCCTGCATTGAACCGACGGCCACATCACCCCATTCGACTCTGCAGTATACAATGTCAGTCAGGAAAATCCTTCAGCCTTGTACCTGGATGATCTTCATGGTCTTATGTACAGATGCCTATATACAGCCTTCTTAGCGCAGTAGGCAGCGCGTCAGTCTCATAATCTGAAGGTCCTGAGTTCGATCCTCAGAGAGGGCATTTATTTCCTTCTTTTGGAATGCAAAATTCTCCGATTTTCTTGAAATGCGCAAACTATGCCTAGTTCAAAGATTTTTCCAAAGCAAATGTCTGACTATTTAAGTGGGGCTCTCACCCCAACTGCATGACAAACTTCTTCTTTCTGCATGATGGCAGGCTAGCCTTCTGGAAAAAAGCCAAGATAAGGAACAGAGGCTCCTGGAGATGCCGGGGATTGAACCCGGGACCTCATACATGCAAAGCATGCGCTCTACCACTGAGCTACATCCCCACTTTTGCACTCGAGCTGTTTGATGGATGCAAGGAATCCCTGAAACCCAGGGACTGCAAAGTCTCGATCATAATCAATGGAAGGTATTGTTTGAATAAAAGTGAAAGATATGGAAATCGAAGCAAAAAATCATTCGAGCCGGATTTGAACCAGCGACCTAAGGATGTCTGACTTTATGCTACAGTCCTCCGCTCTACCAACTGAGCTATCGAAGGAGTGGCTGAAGTATCTTTCAGCGCTGTAATTATCTCTCGCTCAAGAAAGGTTGTGGGGGTGGGGATCAGGAGCAGATCGATGAAAATCATGAACATTACCTGCAGCTCCCTCTCAAAGTCACCAGTTCTTAGAGCACACTGTAAGGTACGTCTTATCACCCCAAAGGAGGATTTCAGACCAAAGTTCATGTTCTGTCTTGGCTTGGGGATAAGCAGGGGTGCTCCAAATTTCAATTTTACAGAAAGGAAAGGAACTTTGATACAAAGACCTTGGGCAGCATTGGTGGCAAATGGATGGCTGCGCGGAACCATGAAAGAAATGACAGAAAGTTATGGGAGTCATTACTACGCACCCAGCATCAAGAACGTGCATTTTGGATGCATTTTCAAAAGGAAAGAGAACGGAAAAATCTGTAGATTGAAGGTGATTGAGATAAACAAAATATTCCGTTTTTCTAAAAGCTACTGTAAAGAGTCTCTGGTTTAGAAGAAGAACCCTTACCAATGATCAAGAGAGATGCGACAGATTTCTATCATCAAAGCATTATGGTTGTCAAGATGAATCATCACTTTGATGTCTTCAACAAGTAGGATTCTTTTGATCTATAATCATCAAAAATGAGATAGCCCCATTTCATGGGATTTTTCAAGGCAAACGTCTGACAGATTAAGCGGGGTCCTCATCCCGGTTGGAGGACATATCTCTTCCTTCATCATGATGCCAGCCTAGCTTTCGGCCCAAAATCCAAGGTAAGCATGGCAAAAGTCTGGAGATGCCGGGGATTGAACCCGGGGCCTCATACATGCAAAGCATGCGCTCTACCACTGAGCTACATCCCCACTTCTGCAAGGTTTGACTGTATGATTGGAAACCCTGCATTGAACCGACGGCCACATCACCCCATTCGACTCTGCAGTATACAATGTCAGTCAGGAAAATCCTTCAGCCTTGTACCTGGATGATCTTCATGGTCTTATGTACAGATGCCTATATACAGCCTTCTTAGCGCAGTAGGCAGCGCGTCAGTCTCATAATCTGAAGGTCCTGAGTTCGATCCTCAGAGAGGGCATTTATTTCCTTCTTTTGGAATGCAAAATTCTCCGATTTTCTTGAAATGCGCAAACTATGCCTAGTTCAAAGATTTTTCCAAAGCAAATGTCTGACTATTTAAGTGGGGCTCTCACCCCAACTGCATGACAAACTTCTTCTTTCTGCATGATGGCAGGCTAGCCTTCTGGAAAAAAGCCAAGATAAGGAACAGAGGCTCCTGGAGATGCCGGGGATTGAACCCGGGACCTCATACATGCAAAGCATGCGCTCTACCACTGAGCTACATCCCCACTTTTGCACTCGAGCTGTTTGATGGATGCAAGGAATCCCTGAAACCCAGGGACTGCAAAGTCTCGATCATAATCAATGGAAGGTATTGTTTGAATAAAAGTGAAAGATATGGAAATCGAAGCAAAAAATCCTTCGAGCCGGATTTGAACCAGCGACCTAAGGATGTCTGACTTTATGCTACAGTCCTCCGCTCTACCAACTGAGCTATCGAAGGAGTGGCTGAAGTATCTTTCAGCGCTGTAATTATCTCTCGCTCAAGAAAGGTTGTGGGGGTGGGGATCAGGAGCAGATCGATGAAAATCATGAACATTACCTGCAGCTCCCTCTCAAAGTCACCAGTTCTTAGAGCACACTGTAAGGTACGTCTTATCACCCCAAAGGAGGATTTCAGACCAAAGTTCATGTTCTGTCTTGGCTTGGGGATAAGCAGGGGTGCTCCAAATTTCAATTTTACAGAAAGGAAAGGAACTTTGATACAAAGACCTTGGGCAGCATTGGTGGCAAATGGATGGCTGCGCGGAACCATGAAAGAAATGACAGAAAGTTATGGGAGTCATTACTACGCACCCAGCATCAAGAACGTGCATTTTGGATGCATTTTCAAAAGGAAAGAGAACGGAAAAATCTGTAGATTGAAGGTGATTGAGATAAACAAAATATTCCGTTTTTCTAAAAGCTACTGTAAAGAGTCTCTGGTTTAGAAGAAGAACCCTTACCAATGATCAAGAGAGATGCGACAGATTTCTATCATCAAAGCATTATGGTTGTCAAGATGAATCATCACTTTGATGTCTTCAACAAGTAGGATTCTTTTGATCTATAATCATCAAAAATGAGATAGCCCCATTTCATGGGATTTTTCAAGGCAAACGTCTGACAGATTAAGCGGGGTCCTCATCCCGGTTGGAGGACATATCTCTTCCTTCATCATGATGCCAGCCTAGCTTTCGGCCCAAAATCCAAGGTAAGCATGGCAAAAGTCTGGAGATGCCGGGGATTGAACCCGGGGCCTCATACATGCAAAGCATGCGCTCTACCACTGAGCTACATCCCCACTTCTGCAAGGTTTGACTGTATGATTGGAAACCCTGCATTGAACCGACGGCCACATCACCCCATTCGACTCTGCAGTATACAATGTCAGTCAGGAAAATCCTTCAGCCTTGTACCTGGATGATCTTCATGGTCTTATGTACAGATGCCTATATACAGTCTTCTTAGCGCAGTAGGCAGCGCGTCAGTCTCATAATCTGAAGGTCCTGAGTTCGATCCTCAGAGAGGGCATTTATTTCCTTCTTTTGGAATGCAAAATTCTCCGATTTTCTTGAAATGCGCAAACTATGCCTAGTTCAAAGATTTTTCCAAAGCAAATGTCTGACTATTTAAGTGGGGCTCTCACCCCAACTGCATGACAAACTTCTTCTTTCTGCATGATGGCAGGCTAGCCTTCTGGAAAAAAGCCAAGATAAGGAACAGAGGCTCCTGGAGATGCCGGGGATTGAACCCGGGACCTCATACATGCGAAGCATGCGCTCTACCACTGAGCTACATCCCCACTTTTGCCCTCGAGCTGTTTGATGGATGCAAGGAATCCCTGAAACCCAGGGACTGCAAAGTCTCGATCATAATCAATGGAAGGTATTGTTTGAATAAAAGTGAAATATATGGAAATCGAAGCAAAAAATCATTCGAGCCGGATTTGAACCAGCGACCTAAGGATGTCTGACTTTATGCTACAGTCCTCCGCTCTACCAACTGAGCTATCGAAGGAGTGGCTGAAGTATCTTTCAGCGCTGTAATTATCTCTCGCTCAAGAAAGGTTGTGGGGGTGGGGATCAGGAGCAGATCGATGAAAATCATGAACATTACCTGCAGCTCCCTCTCAAAGTCACCAGTTCTTAGAGCACACTGTAAGGTACATCTTATCACCCCAAAGGAGGATTTCAGACCAAAGTTCATGTTCTGTCTTGGCTTGGGGATAAGCAGGGGTGCTCCAAATTTCAATTTTACAGAAAGGAAAGGAACTTTGATACAAAGACCTTGGGCAGCATTGGTGGCAAATGGATGGCTGCGCGGAACCATGAAAGAAATGACAGAAAGTTATGGGAGTCATTACTACGCACCCAGCATCAAGAACGTGCATTTTGGATGCATTTTCAAAAGGAAAGAGAACGGAAAAATCTGTAGATTGAAGGTGATTGAGATAAACAAAATATTCCGTTTTTCTAAAAGCTACTGTAAAGAGTCTCTGGTTTAGAAGAAGAACCCTTACCAATGATCAAGAGAGATGCGACAGATTTCTATCATCAAAGCATTATGGTTGTCAAGATGAATCATCACTTTGATGTCTTCAACAAGTAGGATTCTTTTGATCTATAATCATCAAAAATGAGATAGCCCCATTTCATGGGATTTTTCAAGGCAAACGTCTGACAGATTAAGCGGGGTCCTCATCCCGGTTGGAGGACATATCTCTTCCTTCATCATGATGCCAGCCTAGCTTTCGGCCCAAAATCCAAGGTAAGCATGGCAAAAGTCTGGAGATGCCGGGGATTGAACCCGGGGCCTCATACATGCAAAGCATGCGCTCTACCACTGAGCTACATCCCCACTTCTGCAAGGTTTGACTGTATGATTGGAAACCCTGCATTGAACCGACGGCCACATCACCCCATTCGACTCTGCAGTATACAATGTCAGTCAGGAAAATCCTTCAGCCTTGTACCTGGATGATCTTCATGGTCTTATGTACAGATGCCTATATACAGCCTTCTTAGCGCAGTAGGCAGCGCGTCAGTCTCATAATCTGAAGGTCCTGAGTTCGATCCTCAGAGAGGGCATTTATTTCCTTCTTTTGGAATGCAAAATTCTCCTATTTTCTTGAAATGCGCAAACTATGCCTAGTTCAAAGATTTTTCCAAAGCAAATGTCTGACTATTTAAGTGGGGCTCTCACCCCAACTGCATGACAAACTTCTTCTTTCTGCATGATGGCAGGCTAGCCTTCTGGAAAAAAGCCAAGATAAGGAACAGAGGCTCCTGGAGATGCCGGGGATTGAACCCGGGACCTCATACATGCGAAGCATGCGCTCTACCACTGAGCTACATCCCCACTTTTGCACTCGAGCTGTTTGATGGATGCAAGGAATCCCTGAAACCCAGGGACTGCAAAGTCTCGATCATAATCAATGGAAGGTATTGTTTGAATAAAAGTGAAATATATGGAAATCGAAGCACAAAATCCTTCGAGCCGGATTTGAACCAGCGACCTAAGGATGTCTGACTTTATGCTACAGTCCTCCGCTCTACCAACTGAGCTATCGAAGGAGTGGCTGAAGTATCTTTCAGCGCTGTAATTATCTCTCGCTCAAGAAAGGTTGTGGGGGTGGGGATCAGGAGCAGATCGATGAAAATCATGAACATTACCTGCAGCTCCCTCTCAAAGTCACCAGTTCTTAGAGCACACTGTAAGGTACATCTTATCACCCCAAAGGAGGATTTCAGACCAAAGTTCATGTTCTGTCTTGGCTTGGGGATAAGCAGGGGTGCTCCAAATTTCAATTTTACAGAAAGGAAAGGAACTTTGATACAAAGACCTTGGGCAGCATTGGTGGCAAATGGATGGCTGCGCGGAACCATGAAAGAAATGACAGAAAGTTATGGGAGTCATTACTACGCACCCAGCATCAAGAACGTGCATTTTGGATGCATTTTCAAAAGGAAAGAGAACGGAAAAATCTGTAGATTGAAGGTGATTGAGATAAACAAAATATTCCGTTTTTCTAAAAGCTACTGTAAAGAGTCTCTGGTTTAGTAGAAGAACCCTTACCAATGATCAAGAGAGATGCGACAGATTTCTATCATCAAAGCATTATGGTTGTCAAGATGAATCATCACTTTGATGTCTTCAACAAGTAGGATTCTTTTGATCTATAATCATCAAAAATGAGATAGCCCCATTTCATGGGATTTTTCAAGGCAAACGTCTGACAGATTAAGCGGGGTCCTCATCCCGGTTGGAGGACATATCTCTTCCTTCATCATGATGCCAGCCTAGCTTTCGGCCCAAAATCCAAGGTAAGCATGGCAAAAGTCTGGAGATGCCGGGGATTGAACCCGGGGCCTCATACATGCAAAGCATGCGCTCTACCACTGAGCTACATCCCCACTTCTGCAAGGTTTGACTGTATGATTGGAAACCCTGCATTGAACCGACGGCCACATCACCCCATTCGACTCTGCAGTATACAATGTCAGTCAGGAAAATCCTTCAGCCTTGTACCTGGATGATCTTCATGGTCTTATGTACAGATGCCTATATACAGTCTTCTTAGCGCAGTAGGCAGCGCGTCAGTCTCATAATCTGAAGGTCCTGAGTTCGATCCTCAGAGAGGGCATTTATTTCCTTCTTTTGGAATGCAAAATTCTCCGATTTTCTTGAAATGCGCAAACTATGCCTAGTTCAAAGATTTTTCCAAAGCAAATGTCTGACTATTTAAATGGGGCTCTCACCCCAACTGCATGACAAACTTCTTCTTTCTGCATGATGGCAGGCTAGCCTTCTGGAAAAAAGCCAAGATAAGGAACAGAGGCTCCTGGAGATGCCGGGGATTGAACCCGGGACCTCATACATGCGAAGCATACGCTCTACCACTGAGCTACATCCCCACTTTTGCCCTCGAGCTGTTTGATGGATGCAAGGAATCCCTGAAACCCAGGGACTGCAAAGTCTCGATCATAATCAATGGAAGGTATTGTTTGAATAAAAGTGAAATATATGGAAATCGAAGCAAAAAATCATTCGAGCCGGATTTGAACCAGCGACCTAAGGATGTCTGACTTTATGCTACAGTCCTCCGCTCTACCAACTGAGCTATCGAAGGAGTGGCTGAAGTATCTTTCAGCGCTGTAATTATCTCTCGCTCAAGAAAGGTTGTGGGGGTGGGGATCAGGAGCAGATCGATGAAAATCATGAACATTACCTGCAGCTCCCTCTCAAAGTCACCAGTTCTTAGAGCACACTGTAAGGTACATCTTATCACCCCAAAGGAGGATTTCAGACCAAAGTTCATGTTCTGTCTTGGCTTGGGGATAAGCAGGGGTGCTCCAAATTTCAATTTTACAGAAAGGAAAGGAACTTTGATACAAAGACCTTGGGCAGCATTGGTGGCAAATGGATGGCTGCGCGGAACCATGAAAGAAATGACAGAAAGTTATGGGAGTCATTACTACGCACCCAGCATCAAGAACGTGCATTTTGGATGCATTTTCAAAAGGAAAGAGAACGGAAAAATCTGTAGATTGAAGGTGATTGAGATAAACAAAATATTCCGTTTTTCTAAAAGCTACTGTAAAGAGTCTCTGGTTTAGAAGAAGAACCCTTACCAATGATCAAGAGAGATGCGACAGATTTCTATCATCAAAGCATTATGGTTGTCAAGATGAATCATCACTTTGATGTCTTCAACAAGTAGGATTCTTTTGATCTATAATCATCAAAAATGAGATAGCCCCATTTCATGGGATTTTTCAAGGCAAACGTCTGACAGATTAAGCGGGGTCCTCATCCCGGTTGGAGGACATATCTCTTCCTTCATCATGATGCCAGCCTAGCTTTCGGCCCAAAATCCAAGGTAAGCATGGCAAAAGTCTGGAGATGCCGGGGATTGAACCCGGGGCCTCATACATGCAAAGCATGCGCTCTACCACTGAGCTACATCCCCACTTCTGCAAGGTTTGACTGTATGATTGGAAACCCTGCATTGAACCGACGGCCACATCACCCCATTCGACTCTGCAGTATACAATGTCAGTCAGGAAAATCCTTCAGCCTTGTACCTGGATGATCTTCATGGTCTTATGTACAGATGCCTATATACAGCCTTCTTAGCGCAGTAGGCAGCGCGTCAGTCTCATAATCTGAAGGTCCTGAGTTCGATCCTCAGAGAGGGCATTTATTTCCTTCTTTTGGAATGCAAAATTCTCCGATTTTCTTGAAATGCGCAAACTATGCCTAGTTCAAAGATTTTTCCAAAGCAAATGTCTGACTATTTAAGTGGGGCTCTCACCCCAACTGCATGACAAACTTCTTCTTTCTGCATGATGGCAGGCTAGCCTTCTGGAAAAAAGCCAAGATAAGGAACAGAGGCTCCTGGAGATGCCGGGGATTGAACCCGGGACCTCATACATGCGAAGCATGCGCTCTACCACTGAGCTACATCCCCACTTTTGCACTCGAGCTGTTTGATGGATGCAAGGAATCCCTGAAACCCAGGGACTGCAAAGTCTCGATCATAATCAATGGAAGGTATTGTTTGAATAAAAGTGAAATATATGGAAATCGAAGCACAAAATCCTTCGAGCCGGATTTGAACCAGCGACCTAAGGATGTCTGACTTTATGCTACAGTCCTCCGCTCTACCAACTGAGCTATCGAAGGAGTGGCTGAAGTATCTTTCAGCGCTGTAATTATCTCTCGCTCAAGAAAGGTTGTGGGGGTGGGGATCAGGAGCAGATCGATGAAAATCATGAACATTACCTGCAGCTCCCTCTCAAAGTCACCAGTTCTTAGAGCACACTGTAAGGTACATCTTATCACCCCAAAGGAGGATTTCAGACCAAAGTTCATGTTCTGTCTTGGCTTGGGGATAAGCAGGGGTGCTCCAAATTTCAATTTTACAGAAAGGAAAGGAACTTTGATACAAAGACCTTGGGCAGCATTGGTGGCAAATGGATGGCTGCGCGGAACCATGAAAGAAATGACAGAAAGTTATGGGAGTCATTACTACGCACCCAGCATCAAGAACGTGCATTTTGGATGCATTTTCAAAAGGAAAGAGAACGGAAAAATCTGTAGATTGAAGGTGATTGAGATAAACAAAATATTCCGTTTTTCTAAAAGCTACTGTAAAGAGTCTCTGGTTTAGAAGAAGAACCCTTACCAATGATCAAGAGAGATGCGACAGATTTCTATCATCAAAGCATTATGGTTGTCAAGATGAATCATCACTTTGATGTCTTCAACAAGTAGGATTCTTTTGATCTATAATCATCAAAAATGAGATAGCCCCATTTCATGGGATTTTTCAAGGCAAACGTCTGACAGATTAAGCGGGGTCCTCATCCCGGTTGGAGGACATATCTCTTCCTTCATCATGATGCCAGCCTAGCTTTCGGCCCAAAATCCAAGGTAAGCATGGCAAAAGTCTGGAGATGCCGGGGATTGAACCCGGGGCCTCATACATGCAAAGCATGCGCTCTACCACTGAGCTACATCCCCACTTCTGCAAGGTTTGACTGTATGATTGGAAACCCTGCATTGAACCGACGGCCACATCACCCCATTCGACTCTGCAGTATACAATGTCAGTCAGGAAAATCCTTCAGCCTTGTACCTGGATGATCTTCATGGTCTTATGTACAGATGCCTATATACAGTCTTCTTAGCGCAGTAGGCAGCGCGTCAGTCTCATAATCTGAAGGTCCTGAGTTCGATCCTCAGAGAGGGCATTTATTTCCTTCTTTTGGAATGCAAAATTCTCCGATTTTCTTGAAATGCGCAAACTATGCCTAGTTCAAAGATTTTTCCAAAGCAAATGTCTGACTATTTAAATGGGGCTCTCACCCCAACTGCATGACAAACTTCTTCTTTCTGCATGATGGCAGGCTAGCCTTCTGGAAAAAAGCCAAGATAAGGAACAGAGGCTCCTGGAGATGCCGGGGATTGAACCCGGGACCTCATACATGCGAAGCATGCGCTCTACCACTGAGCTACATCCCCACTTTTGCCCTCGAGCTGTTTGATGGATGCAAGGAATCCCTGAAACCCAGGGACTGCAAAGTCTCGATCATAATCAATGGAAGGTATTGTTTGAATAAAAGTGAAATATATGGAAATCGAAGCAAAAAATCATTCGAGCCGGATTTGAACCAGCGACCTAAGGATGTCTGACTTTATGCTACAGTCCTCCGCTCTACCAACTGAGCTATCGAAGGAGTGGCTGAAGTATCTTTCAGCGCTGTAATTATCTCTCGCTCAAGAAAGGTTGTGGGGGTGGGGATCAGGAGCAGATCGATGAAAATCATGAACATTACCTGCAGCTCCCTCTCAAAGTCACCAGTTCTTAGAGCACACTGTAAGGTACATCTTATCACCCCAAAGGAGGATTTCAGACCAAAGTTCATGTTCTGTCTTGGCTTGGGGATAAGCAGGGGTGCTCCAAATTTCAATTTTACAGAAAGGAAAGGAACTTTGATACAAAGACCTTGGGCAGCATTGGTGGCAAATGGATGGCTGCGCGGAACCATGAAAGAAATGACAGAAAGTTATGGGAGTCATTACTACGCACCCAGCATCAAGAACGTGCATTTTGGATGCATTTTCAAAAGGAAAGAGAACGGAAAAATCTGTAGATTGAAGGTGATTGAGATAAACAAAATATTCCGTTTTTCTAAAAGCTACTGTAAAGAGTCTCTGGTTTAGAAGAAGAACCCTTACCAATGATCAAGAGAGATGCGACAGATTTCTATCATCAAAGCATTATGGTTGTCAAGATGAATCATCACTTTGATGTCTTCAACAAGTAGGATTCTTTTGATCTATAATCATCAAAAATGAGATAGCCCCATTTCATGGGATTTTTCAAGGCAAACGTCTGACAGATTAAGCGGGGTCCTCATCCCGGTTGGAGGACATATCTCTTCCTTCATCATGATGCCAGCCTAGCTTTCGGCCCAAAATCCAAGGTAAGCATGGCAAAAGTCTGGAGATGCCGGGGATTGAACCCGGGGCCTCATACATGCAAAGCATGCGCTCTACCACTGAGCTACATCCCCACTTCTGCAAGGTTTGACTGTATGATTGGAAACCCTGCATTGAACCGACGGCCACATCACCCCATTCGACTCTGCAGTATACAATGTCAGTCAGGAAAATCCTTCAGCCTTGTACCTGGATGATCTTCATGGTCTTATGTACAGATGCCTATATACAGCCTTCTTAGCGCAGTAGGCAGCGCGTCAGTCTCATAATCTGAAGGTCCTGAGTTCGATCCTCAGAGAGGGCATTTATTTCCTTCTTTTGGAATGCAAAATTCTCCGATTTTCTTGAAATGCGCAAACTATGCCTAGTTCAAAGATTTTTCCAAAGCAAATGTCTGACTATTTAAGTGGGGCTCTCACCCCAACTGCATGACAAACTTCTTCTTTCTGCATGATGGCAGGCTAGCCTTCTGGAAAAAAGCCAAGATAAGGAACAGAGGCTCCTGGAGATGCCGGGGATTGAACCCGGGACCTCATACATGCGAAGCATGCGCTCTACCACTGAGCTACATCCCCACTTTTGCACTCGAGCTGTTTGATGGATGCAAGGAATCCCTGAAACCCAGGGACTGCAAAGTCTCGATCATAATCAATGGAAGGTATTGTTTGAATAAAAGTGAAATATATGGAAATCGAAGCACAAAATCCTTCGAGCCGGATTTGAACCAGCGACCTAAGGATGTCTGACTTTATGCTACAGTCCTCCGCTCTACCAACTGAGCTATCGAAGGAGTGGCTGAAGTATCTTTCAGCGCTGTAATTATCTCTCGCTCAAGAAAGGTTGTGGGGGTGGGGATCAGGAGCAGATCGATGAAAATCATGAACATTACCTGCAGCTCCCTCTCAAAGTCACCAGTTCTTAGAGCACACTGTAAGGTACATCTTATCACCCCAAAGGAGGATTTCAGACCAAAGTTCATGTTCTGTCTTGGCTTGGGGATAAGCAGGGGTGCTCCAAATTTCAATTTTACAGAAAGGAAAGGAACTTTGATACAAAGACCTTGGGCAGCATTGGTGGCAAATGGATGGCTGCGCGGAACCATGAAAGAAATGACAGAAAGTTATGGGAGTCATTACTACGCACCCAGCATCAAGAACGTGCATTTTGGATGCATTTTCAAAAGGAAAGAGAACGGAAAAATCTGTAGATTGAAGGTGATTGAGATAAACAAAATATTCCGTTTTTCTAAAAGCTACTGTAAAGAGTCTCTGGTTTAGAAGAAGAACCCTTACCAATGATCAAGAGAGATGCGACAGATTTCTATCATCAAAGCATTATGGTTGTCAAGATGAATCATCACTTTGATGTCTTCAACAAGTAGGATTCTTTTGATCTATAATCATCAAAAATGAGATAGCCCCATTTCATGGGATTTTTCAAGGCAAACGTCTGACAGATTAAGCGGGGTCCTCATCCCGGTTGGAGGACATATCTCTTCCTTCATCATGATGCCAGCCTAGCTTTCGGCCCAAAATCCAAGGTAAGCATGGCAAAAGTCTGGAGATGCCGGGGATTGAACCCGGGGCCTCATACATGCAAAGCATGCGCTCTACCACTGAGCTACATCCCCACTTCTGCAAGGTTTGACTGTATGATTGGAAACCCTGCATTGAACCGACGGCCACATCACCCCATTCGACTCTGCAGTATACAATGTCAGTCAGGAAAATCCTTCAGCCTTGTACCTGGATGATCTTCATGGTCTTATGTACAGATGCCTATATACAGCCTTCTTAGCGCAGTAGGCAGCGCGTCAGTCTCATAATCTGAAGGTCCTGAGTTCGATCCTCAGAGAGGGCATTTATTTCCTTCTTTTGGAATGCAAAATTCTCCGATTTTCTTGAAATGCGCAAACTATGCCTAGTTCAAAGATTTTTCCAAAGCAAATGTCTGACTATTTAAGTGGGGCTCTCACCCCAACTGCATGACAAACTTCTTCTTTCTGCATGATGGCAGGCTAGCCTTCTGGAAAAAAGCCAAGATAAGGAACAGAGGCTCCTGGAGATGCCGGGGATTGAACCCGGGACCTCATACATGCGAAGCATGCGCTCTACCACTGAGCTACATCCCCACTTTTGCACTCGAGCTGTTTGATGGATGCAAGGAATCCCTGAAACCCAGGGACTGCAAAGTCTCGATCATAATCAATGGAAGGTATTGTTTGAATAAAAGTGAAATATATGGAAATCGAAGCACAAAATCCTTCGAGCCGGATTTGAACCAGCGACCTAAGGATGTCTGACTTTATGCTACAATCCTCCGCTCTACCAACTGAGCTATCGAAGGAGTGGCTGAAGTATCTTTCAGCGCTGTAATTATCTCTCGCTCAAGAAAGGTTGTGGGGGTGGGGATCAGGAGCAGATCGATGAAAATCATGAACATTACCTGCAGCTCCCTCTCAAAGTCACCAGTTCTTAGAGCACACTGTAAGGTACGTCTTATCACCCCAAAGGAGGATTTCAGACCAAAGTTCATGTTCTGTCTTGGCTTGGGGATAAGCAGGGGTGCTCCAAATTTCAATTTTACAGAAAGGAAAGGAACTTTGATACAAAGACCTTGGGCAGCATTGGTGGCAAATGGATGGCTGCGCGGAACCATGAAAGAAATGACAGAAAGTTATGGGAGTCATTACTACGCACCCAGCATCAAGAACGTGCATTTTGGATGCATTTTCAAAAGGAAAGAGAACGGAAAAATCTGTAGATTGAAGGTGATTGAGATAAACAAAATATTCCGTTTTTCTAAAAGCTACTGTAAAGAGTCTCTGGTTTAGAAGAAGAACCCTTACCAATGATCAAGAGAGATGCGACAGATTTCTATCATCAAAGCATTATGGTTGTCAAGATGAATCATCACTTTGATGTCTTCAACAAGTAGGATTCTTTTGATCTATAATCATCAAAAATGAGATAGCCCCATTTCATGGGATTTTTCAAGGCAAACGTCTGACAGATTAAGCGGGGTCCTCATCCCGGTTGGAGGACATATCTCTTCCTTCATCATGATGCCAGCCTAGCTTTCGGCCCAAAATCCAAGGTAAGCATGGCAAAAGTCTGGAGATGCCGGGGATTGAACCCGGGGCCTCATACATGCAAAGCATGCGCTCTACCACTGAGCTACATCCCCACTTCTGCAAGGTTTGACTGTATGATTGGAAACCCTGCATTGAACCGACGGCCACATCACCCCATTCGACTCTGCAGTATACAATGTCAGTCAGGAAAATCCTTCAGCCTTGTACCTGGATGATCTTCATGGTCTTATGTACAGATGCCTATATACAGCCTTCTTAGCGCAGTAGGCAGCGCGTCAGTCTCATAATCTGAAGGTCCTGAGTTCGATCCTCAGAGAGGGCATTTATTTCCTTCTTTTGGAATGCAAAATTCTCCGATTTTCTTGAAATGCGCAAACTATGCCTAGTTCAAAGATTTTTCCAAAGCAAATGTCTGACTATTTAAGTGGGGCTCTCACCCCAACTGCATGACAAACTTCTTCTTTCTGCATGATGGCAGGCTAGCCTTCTGGAAAAAAGCCAAGATAAGGAACAGAGGCTCCTGGAGATGCCGGGGATTGAACCCGGGACCTCATACATGCGAAGCATGCGCTCTACCACTGAGCTACATCCCCACTTTTGCACTCGAGCTGTTTGATGGATGCAAGGAATCCCTGAAACCCAGGGACTGCAAAGTCTCGATCATAATCAATGGAAGGTATTGTTTGAATAAAAGTGAAATATATGGAAATCGAAGCACAAAATCCTTCGAGCCGGATTTGAACCAGCGACCTAAGGATGTCTGACTTTATGCTACAGTCCTCCGCTCTACCAACTGAGCTATCGAAGGAGTGGCTGAAGTATCTTTCAGCGCTGTAATTATCTCTCGCTCAAGAAAGGTTGTGGGGGTGGGGATCAGGAGCAGATCGATGAAAATCATGAACATTACCTGCAGCTCCCTCTCAAAGTCACCAGTTCTTAGAGCACACTGTAAGGTACATCTTATCACCCCAAAGGAGGATTTCAGACCAAAGTTCATGTTCTGTCTTGGCTTGGGGATAAGCAGGGGTGCTCCAAATTTCAATTTTACAGAAAGGAAAGGAACTTTGATACAAAGACCTTGGGCAGCATTGGTGGCAAATGGATGGCTGCGCGGAACCATGAAAGAAATGACAGAAAGTTATGGGAGTCATTACTACGCACCCAGCATCAAGAACGTGCATTTTGGATGCATTTTCAAAAGGAAAGAGAACGGAAAAATCTGTAGATTGAAGGTGATTGAGATAAACAAAATATTCCGTTTTTCTAAAAGCTACTGTAAAGAGTCTCTGGTTTAGAAGAAGAACCCTTACCAATGATCAAGAGAGATGCGACAGATTTCTATCATCAAAGCATTATGGTTGTCAAGATGAATCATCACTTTGATGTCTTCAACAAGTAGGATTCTTTTGATCTATAATCATCAAAAATGAGATAGCCCCATTTCATGGGATTTTTCAAGGCAAACGTCTGACAGATTAAGCGGGGTCCTCATCCCGGTTGGAGGACATATCTCTTCCTTCATCATGATGCCAGCCTAGCTTTCGGCCCAAAATCCAAGGTAAGCATGGCAAAAGTCTGGAGATGCCGGGGATTGAACCCGGGGCCTCATACATGCAAAGCATGCGCTCTACCACTGAGCTACATCCCCACTTCTGCAAGGTTTGACTGTATGATTGGAAACCCTGCATTGAACCGACGGCCACATCACCCCATTCGACTCTGCAGTATACAATGTCAGTCAGGAAAATCCTTCAGCCTTGTACCTGGATGATCTTCATGGTCTTATGTACAGATGCCTATATACAGCCTTCTTAGCGCAGTAGGCAGCGCGTCAGTCTCATAATCTGAAGGTCCTGAGTTCGATCCTCAGAGAGGGCATTTATTTCCTTCTTTTGGAATGCAAAATTCTCCGATTTTCTTGAAATGCGCAAACTATGCCTAGTTCAAAGATTTTTCCAAAGCAAATGTCTGACTATTTAAGTGGGGCTCTCACCCCAACTGCATGACAAACTTCTTCTTTCTGCATGATGGCAGGCTAGCCTTCTGGAAAAAAGCCAAGATAAGGAACAGAGGCTCCTGGAGATGCCGGGGATTGAACCCGGGACCTCATACATGCGAAGCATGCGCTCTACCACTGAGCTACATCCCCACTTTTGCACTCGAGCTGTTTGATGGATGCAAGGAATCCCTGAAACCCAGGGACTGCAAAGTCTCGATCATAATCAATGGAAGGTATTGTTTGAATAAAAGTGAAATATATGGAAATCGAAGCACAAAATCCTTCGAGCCGGATTTGAACCAGCGACCTAAGGATGTCTGACTTTATGCTACAATCCTCCGCTCTACCAACTGAGCTATCGAAGGAGTGGCTGAAGTATCTTTCAGCGCTGTAATTATCTCTCGCTCAAGAAAGGTTGTGGGGGTGGGGATCAGGAGCAGATCGATGAAAATCATGAACATTACCTGCAGCTCCCTCTCAAAGTCACCAGTTCTTAGAGCACACTGTAAGGTACGTCTTATCACCCCAAAGGAGGATTTCAGACCAAAGTTCATGTTCTGTCTTGGCTTGGGGATAAGCAGGGGTGCTCCAAATTTCAATTTTACAGAAAGGAAAGGAACTTTGATACAAAGACCTTGGGCAGCATTGGTGGCAAATGGATGGCTGCGCGGAACCATGAAAGAAATGACAGAAAGTTATGGGAGTCATTACTACGCACCCAGCATCAAGAACGTGCATTTTGGATGCATTTTCAAAAGGAAAGAGAACGGAAAAATCTGTAGATTGAAGGTGATTGAGATAAACAAAATATTCCGTTTTTCTAAAAGCTACTGTAAAGAGTCTCTGGTTTAGAAGAAGAACCCTTACCAATGATCAAGAGAGATGCGACAGATTTCTATCATCAAAGCATTATGGTTGTCAAGATGAATCATCACTTTGATGTCTTCAACAAGTAGGATTCTTTTGATCTATAATCATCAAAAATGAGATAGCCCCATTTCATGGGATTTTTCAAGGCAAACGTCTGACAGATTAAGCGGGGTCCTCATCCCGGTTGGAGGACATATCTCTTCCTTCATCATGATGCCAGCCTAGCTTTCGGCCCAAAATCCAAGGTAAGCATGGCAAAAGTCTGGAGATGCCGGGGATTGAACCCGGGGCCTCATACATGCAAAGCATGCGCTCTACCACTGAGCTACATCCCCACTTCTGCAAGGTTTGACTGTATGATTGGAAACCCTGCATTGAACCGACGGCCACATCACCCCATTCGACTCTGCAGTATACAATGTCAGTCAGGAAAATCCTTCAGCCTTGTACCTGGATGATCTTCATGGTCTTATGTACAGATGCCTATATACAGCCTTCTTAGCGCAGTAGGCAGCGCGTCAGTCTCATAATCTGAAGGTCCTGAGTTCGATCCTCAGAGAGGGCATTTATTTCCTTCTTTTGGAATGCAAAATTCTCCGATTTTCTTGAAATGCGCAAACTATGCCTAGTTCAAAGATTTTTCCAAAGCAAATGTCTGACTATTTAAGTGGGGCTCTCACCCCAACTGCATGACAAACTTCTTCTTTCTGCATGATGGCAGGCTAGCCTTCTGGAAAAAAGCCAAGATAAGGAACAGAGGCTCCTGGAGATGCCGGGGATTGAACCCGGGACCTCATACATGCAAAGCATGCGCTCTACCACTGAGCTACATCCCCACTTTTGCACTCGAGCTGTTTGATGGATGCAAGGAATCCCTGAAACCCAGGGACTGCAAAGTCTCGATCATAATCAATGGAAGGTATTGTTTGAATAAAAGTGAAAGATATGGAAATCGAAGCAAAAAATCCTTCGAGCCGGATTTGAACCAGCGACCTAAGGATGTCTGACTTTACGCTACAGTCCTCCGCTCTACCAACTGAGCTATCGAAGGAGTGGCTGAAGTATCTTTCAGCGCTGTAATTATCTCTCGCTCAAGAAAGTTTGTGGGGGTGGGGATCAGGAGCAGATCGATGAAAATCATGAACATTACCTGCAGCTCCCTCTCAAAGTCACCAGTTCTTAGAGCACACTGTAAGGTACGTCTTATCACCCCAAAGGAGGATTTCAGACCAAAGTTCATGTTCTGTCTTGGCTTGGGGATAAGCAGGGGTGCTCCAAATTTCAATTTTACAGAAAGGAAAGGAACTTTGATACAAAGACCTTGGGCAGCATTGGTGGCAAATGGATGGCTGCGCGGAACCATGAAAGAAATGACAGAAAGTTATGGGAGTCATTACTACGCACCCAGCATCAAGAACGTGCATTTTGGATGCATTTTCAAAAGGAAAGAGAACGGAAAAATCTGTAGATTGAAGGTGATTGAGATAAACAAAATATTCCGTTTTTCTAAAAGCTACTGTAAAGAGTCTCTGGTTTAGAAGAAGAACCCTTACCAATGATCAAGAGAGATGCGACAGATTTCTATCATCAAAGCATTATGGTTGTCAAGATGAATCATCACTTTGATGTCTTCAACAAGTAGGATTCTTTTGATCTATAATCATCAAAAATGAGATAGCCCCATTTCATGGGATTTTTCAAGGCAAACGTCTGACAGATTAAGCGGGGTCCTCATCCCGGTTGGAGGACATATCTCTTCCTTCATCATGATGCCAGCCTAGCTTTCGGCCCAAAATCCAAGGTAAGCATGGCAAAAGTCTGGAGATGCCGGGGATTGAACCCGGGGCCTCATACATGCAAAGCATGCGCTCTACCACTGAGCTACATCCCCACTTCTGCAAGGTTTGACTGTATGATTGGAAACCCTGCATTGAACCGACGGCCACATCACCCCATTCGACTCTGCAGTATACAATGTCAGTCAGGAAAATCCTTCAGCCTTGTACCTGGATGATCTTCATGGTCTTATGTACAGATGCCTATATACAGCCTTCTTAGCGCAGTAGGCAGCGCGTCAGTCTCATAATCTGAAGGTCCTGAGTTCGATCCTCAGAGAGGGCATTTATTTCCTTCTTTTGGAATGCAAAATTCTCCGATTTTCTTGAAATGCGCAAACTATGCCTAGTTCAAAGATTTTTCCAAAGCAAATGTCTGACTATTTAAGTGGGGCTCTCACCCCAACTGCATGACAAACTTCTTCTTTCTGCATGATGGCAGGCTAGCCTTCTGGAAAAAAGCCAAGATAAGGAACAGAGGCTCCTGGAGATGCCGGGGATTGAACCCGGGACCTCATACATGCGAAGCATGCGCTCTACCACTGAGCTACATCCCCACTTTTGCACTCGAGCTGTTTGATGGATGCAAGGAATCCCTGAAACCCAGGGACTGCAAAGTCTCGATCATAATCAATGGAAGGTATTGTTTGAATAAAAGTGAAAGATATGGAAATCGAAGCAAAAAATCCTTCGAGCCGGATTTGAACCAGCAACCTAAGGATGTCTGACTTTATGCTACAGTCCTCCGCTCTACCAACTGAGCTATCGAAGGAGTGGCTGAAGTATCTTTCAGCGCTGTAATTATCTCTCGCTCAAGAAAGGTTGTGGGGGTGGGGATCAGGAGCAGATCGATGAAAATCATGAACATTACCTGCAGCTCCCTCTCAAAGTCACCAGTTCTTAGAGCACACTGTAAGGTACGTCTTATCACCCCAAAGGAGGATTTCAGACCAAAGTTCATGTTCTGTCTTGGCTTGGGGATAAGCAGGGGTGCTCCAAATTTCAATTTTACAGAAAGGAAAGGAACTTTGATACAAAGACCTTGGGCAGCATTGGTGGCAAATGGATGGCTGCGCGGAACCATGAAAGAAATGACAGAAAGTTATGGGAGTCATTACTACGCACCCAGCATCAAGAACGTGCATTTTGGATGCATTTTCAAAAGGAAAGAGAACGGAAAAATCTGTAGATTGAAGGTGATTGAGATAAACAAAATATTCCGTTTTTCTAAAAGCTACTGTAAAGAGTCTCTGGTTTAGAAGAAGAACCCTTACCAATGATCAAGAGAGATGCGACAGATTTCTATCATCAAAGCATTATGGTTGTCAAGATGAATCATCACTTTGATGTCTTCAACAAGTAGGATTCTTTTGATCTATAATCATCAAAAATGAGATAGCCCCATTTCATGGGATTTTTCAAGGCAAACGTCTGACAGATTAAGCGGGGTCCTCATCCCGGTTGGAGGACATATCTCTTCCTTCATCATGATGCCAGCCTAGCTTTCGGCCCAAAATCCAAGGTAAGCATGGCAAAAGTCTGGAGATGCCGGGGATTGAACCCGGGGCCTCATACATGCAAAGCATGCGCTCTACCACTGAGCTACATCCCCACTTCTGCAAGGTTTGACTGTATGATTGGAAACCCTGCATTGAACCGACGGCCACATCACCCCATTCGACTCTGCAGTATACAATGTCAGTCAGGAAAATCCTTCAGCCTTGTACCTGGATGATCTTCATGGTCTTATGTACAGATGCCTATATACAGCCTTCTTAGCGCAGTAGGCAGCGCGTCAGTCTCATAATCTGAAGGTCCTGAGTTCGATCCTCAGAGAGGGCATTTATTTCCTTCTTTTGGAATGCAAAATTCTCCGATTTTCTTGAAATGCGCAAACTATGCCTAGTTCAAAGATTTTTCCAAAGCAAATGTCTGACTATTTAAGTGGGGCTCTCACCCCAACTGCATGACAAACTTCTTCTTTCTGCATGATGGCAGGCTAGCCTTCTGGAAAAAAGCCAAGATAAGGAACAGAGGCTCCTGGAGATGCCGGGGATTGAACCCGGGACCTCATACATGCAAAGCATGCGCTCTACCACTGAGCTACATCCCCACTTTTGCACTCGAGCTGTTTGATGGATGCAAGGAATCCCTGAAACCCAGGGACTGCAAAGTCTCGATCATAATCAATGGAAGGTATTGTTTGAATAAAAGTGAAAGATATGGAAATCGAAGCAAAAAATCCTTCGAGCCGGATTTGAACCAGCGACCTAAGGATGTCTGACTTTATGCTACAGTCCTCCGCTCTACCAACTGAGCTATCGAAGGAGTGGCTGAAGTATCTTTCAGCGCTGTAATTATCTCTCGCTCAAGAAAGGTTGTGGGGGTGGGGATCAGGAGCAGATCGATGAAAATCATGAACATTACCTGCAGCTCCCTCTCAAAGTCACCAGTTCTTAGAGCACACTGTAAGGTACGTCTTATCACCCCAAAGGAGGATTTCAGACCAAAGTTCATGTTCTGTCTTGGCTTGGGGATAAGCAGGGGTGCTCCAAATTTCAATTTTACAGAAAGGAAAGGAACTTTGATACAAAGACCTTGGGCAGCATTGGTGGCAAATGGATGGCTGCGCGGAACCATGAAAGAAATGACAGAAAGTTATGGGAGTCATTACTACGCACCCAGCATCAAGAACGTGCATTTTGGATGCATTTTCAAAAGGAAAGAGAACGGAAAAATCTGTAGATTGAAGGTGATTGAGATAAACAAAATATTCCGTTTTTCTAAAAGCTACTGTAAAGAGTCTCTGGTTTAGAAGAAGAACCCTTACCAATGATCAAGAGAGATGCGACAGATTTCTATCATCAAAGCATTATGGTTGTCAAGATGAATCATCACTTTGATGTCTTCAACAAGTAGGATTCTTTTGATCTATAATCATCAAAAATGAGATAGCCCCATTTCATGGGATTTTTCAAGGCAAACGTCTGACAGATTAAGCGGGGTCCTCATCCCGGTTGGAGGACATATCTCTTCCTTCATCATGATGCCAGCCTAGCTTTCGGCCCAAAATCCAAGGTAAGCATGGCAAAAGTCTGGAGATGCCGGGGATTGAACCCGGGGCCTCATACATGCAAAGCATGCGCTCTACCACTGAGCTACATCCCCACTTCTGCAAGGTTTGACTGTATGATTGGAAACCCTGCATTGAACCGACGGCCACATCACCCCATTCGACTCTGCAGTATACAATGTCAGTCAGGAAAATCCTTCAGCCTTGTACCTGGATGATCTTCATGGTCTTATGTACAGATGGCTATATACAGTCTTCTTAGCGCAGTAGGCAGCGCGTCAGTCTCATAATCTGAAGGTCCTGAGTTCGATCCTCAGAGAGGGCATTTATTTCCTTCTTTTGGAATGCAAAATTCTCCGATTTTCTTGAAATGCGCAAACTATGCCTAGTTCAAAGATTTTTCCAAAGCAAATGTCTGACTATTTAAGTGGGGCTCTCACCCCAACTGCATGACAAACTTCTTCTTTCTGCATGATGGCAGGCTAGCCTTCTGGAAAAAAGCCAAGATAAGGAACAGAGGCTCCTGGAGATGCCGGGGATTGAACCCGGGACCTCATACATGCGAAGCATGCGCTCTACCACTGAGCTACATCCCCACTTTTGCCCTCGAGCTGTTTGATGGATGCAAGGAATCCCTGAAACCCAGGGACTGCAAAGTCTCGATCATAATCAATGGAAGGTATTGTTTGAATAAAAGTGAAATATATGGAAATCGAAG
The DNA here is from genome assembly GCF_964204655.1 of Triturus cristatus. NCBI lineage: Eukaryota > Metazoa > Chordata > Amphibia > Caudata > Salamandridae > Triturus > Triturus cristatus. Next base: position 108,219,777 of record NC_140585.1, read on the forward strand.
CAAAAAATCCTTCGAGCCGGATTTGAACCAGCGACCTAAGGATGTCTGACTTTATGCTACAGTCCTCCGCTCTACCAACTGAGCTATCGAAGGAGTGGCTGAAGTATCTTTCAGCGCTGTAATTATCTCTCGCTCAAGAAAGGTTGTGGGGGTGGGGATCAGGAGCAGATCGATGAAAATCATGAACATTACCTGCAGCTCCCTCTCAAAGTCACCAGTTCTTAGAGCACACTGTAAGGTACATCTTATCACCCCAAAGGAGGATTTCAGACCAAAGTTCATGTTCTGTCTTGGCTTGGGGATAAGCAGGGGTGCTCCAAATTTCAATTTTACAGAAAGGAAAGGAACTTTGATACAAAGACCTTGGGCAGCATTGGTGGCAAATGGATGGCTGCGCGGAACCATGAAAGAAATGACAGAAAGTTATGGGAGTCATTACTACGCACCCAGCATCAAGAAAGTGCATTTTGGATGCATTTTCAAAAGGAAAGAGAACGGAAAAATCTGTAGATTGAAGGTGATTGAGATAAACAAAATATTCCGTTTTTCTAAAAGCTACTGTAAAGAGTCTCTGGTTTAGAAGAAGAACCCTTACCAATGATCAAGAGAGATGCGACAGATTTCTATCATCAAAGCATTATGGTTGTCAAGATGAATCATCACTTTGATGTCTTCAACAAGTAGGATTCTTTTGATCTATAATCATCAAAAATGAGATAGCCCCATTTCATGGGATTTTTCAAGGCAAACGTCTGACAGATTAAGCGGGGTCCTCATCCCGGTTGGAGGACATATCTCTTCCTTCATCATGATGCCAGCCTAGCTTTCGGCCCAAAATCCAAGGTAAGCATGGCAAAAGTCTGGAGATGCCGGGGATTGAACCCGGGGCCGCATACATGCAAAGCATGCGCTCTACCACTGAGCTACATCCCCACTTCTGCAAGGTTTGACTGTATGATTGGAAACCCTGCATTGAACCGACGGCCACATCACCCCATTCGACTCTGCAGTATACAATGTCAGTCAGGAAAATCCTTCAGCCTTGTACCTGGATGATCTTCATGGTCTTATGTACAGATGCCTATATACAGCCTTCTTAGCGCAGTAGGCAGCGCGTCAGTCTCATAATCTGAAGGTCCTGAGTTCGATCCTCAGAGAGGGCATTTATTTCCTTCTTTTGGAATGCAAAATTCTCCGATTTTCTTGAAATGCGCAAACTATGCCTAGTTCAAAGATTTTTCCAAAGCAAATGTCTGACTATTTAAGTGGGGCTCTCACCCCAACTGCATGACAAACTTCTTCTTTCTGCATGATGGCAGGCTAGCCTTCTGGAAAAAAGCCAAGATAAGGAACAGAGGCTCCTGGAGATGCCGGGGATTGAACCCGGGACCTCATACATGCAAAGCATGCGCTCTACCACTGAGCTACATCCCCACTTTTGCACTCGAGCTGTTTGATGGATGCAAGGAATCCCTGAAACCCAGGGACTGCAAAGTCTCGATCATAATCAATGGAAGGTATTGTTTGAATAAAAGTGAAAGATATGGAAATCGAAGCAAAAAATCATTCGAGCCGGATTTGAACCAGCGACCTAAGGATGTCTGACTTTATGCTACAGTCCTCCGCTCTACCAACTGAGCTATCGAAGGAGTGGCTGAAGTATCTTTCAGCGCTGTAATTATCTCTCGCTCAAGAAAGGTTGTGGGGGTGGGGATCAGGAGCAGATCGATGAAAATCATGAACATTACCTGCAGCTCCCTCTCAAAGTCACCAGTTCTTAGAGCACACTGTAAGGTACGTCTTATCACCCCAAAGGAGGATTTCAGACCAAAGTTCATGTTCTGTCTTGGCTTGGGGATAAGCAGGGGTGCTCCAAATTTCAATTTTACAGAAAGGAAAGGAACTTTGATACAAAGACCTTGGGCAGCATTGGTGGCAAATGGATGGCTGCGCGGAACCATGAAAGAAATGACAGAAAGTTATGGGAGTCATTACTACGCACCCAGCATCAAGAACGTGCATTTTGGATGCATTTTCAAAAGGAAAGAGAACGGAAAAATCTGTAGATTGAAGGTGATTGAGATAAACAAAATATTCCGTTTTTCTAAAAGCTACTGTAAAGAGTCTCTGGTTTAGAAGAAGAACCCTTACCAATGATCAAGAGAGATGCGACAGATTTCTATCATCAAAGCATTATGGTTGTCAAGATGAATCATCACTTTGATGTCTTCAACAAGTAGGATTCTTTTGATCTATAATCATCAAAAATGAGATAGCCCCATTTCATGGGATTTTTCAAGGCAAACGTCTGACAGATTAAGCGGGGTCCTCATCCCGGTTGGAGGACATATCTCTTCCTTCATCATGATGCCAGCCTAGCTTTCGGCCCAAAATCCAAGGTAAGCATTGCAAAAGTCTGGAGATGCCGGGGATTGAACCCGGGGCCTCATACATGCAAAGCATGCGCTCTACCACTGAGCTACATCCCCACTTCTGCAAGGTTTGACTGTATGATTGGAAACCCTGCATTGAACCGACGGCCACATCACCCCATTCGACTCTGCAGTATACAATGTCAGTCAGGAAAATCCTTCAGCCTTGTACCTGGATGATCTTCATGGTCTTATGTACAGATGCCTATATACAGCCTTCTTAGCGCAGTAGGCAGCGCGTCAGTCTCATAATCTGAAGGTCCTGAGTTCGATCCTCAGAGAGGGCATTTATTTCCTTCTTTTGGAATGCAAAATTCTCCGATTTTCTTGAAATGCGCAAACTATGCCTAGTTCAAAGATTTTTCCAAAGCAAATGTCTGACTATTTAAGTGGGGCTCTCACCCCAACTGCATGACAAACTTCTTCTTTCTGCATGATGGCAGGCTAGCCTTCTGGAAAAAAGCCAAGATAAGGAACAGAGGCTCCTGGAGATGCCGGGGATTGAACCCGGGACCTCATACATGCAAAGCATGCGCTCTACCACTGAGCTACATCCCCACTTTTGCACTCGAGCTGTTTGATGGATGCAAGGAATCCCTGAAACCCAGGGACTGCAAAGTCTCGATCATAATCAATGGAAGGTATTGTTTGAATAAAAGTGAAAGATATGGAAATCGAAGCAAAAAATCCTTCGAGCCGGATTTGAACCAGCGACCTAAGGATGTCTGACTTTATGCTACAGTCCTCCGCTCTACCAACTGAGCTATCGAAGGAGTGGCTGAAGTATCTTTCAGCGCTGTAATTATCTCTCGCTCAAGAAAGGTTGTGGGGGTGGGGATCAGGAGCAGATCGATGAAAATCATGAACATTACCTGCAGCTCCCTCTCAAAGTCACCAGTTCTTAGAGCACACTGTAAGGTACGTCTTATCACCCCAAAGGAGGATTTCAGACCAAAGTTCATGTTCTGTCTTGGCTTGGGGATAAGCAGGGGTGCTCCAAATTTCAATTTTACAGAAAGGAAAGGAACTTTGATACAAAGACCTTGGGCAGCATTGGTGGCAAATGGATGGCTGCGCGGAACCATGAAAGAAATGACAGAAAGTTATGGGAGTCATTACTACGCACCCAGCATCAAGAACGTGCATTTTGGATGCATTTTCAAAAGGAAAGAGAACGGAAAAATCTGTAGATTGAAGGTGATTGAGATAAACAAAATATTCCGTTTTTCTAAAAGCTACTGTAAAGAGTCTCTGGTTTAGAAGAAGAACCCTTACCAATGATCAAGAGAGATGCGACAGATTTCTATCATCAAAGCATTATGGTTGTCAAGATGAATCATCACTTTGATGTCTTCAACAAGTAGGATTCTTTTGATCTATAATCATCAAAAATGAGATAGCCCCATTTCATGGGATTTTTCAAGGCAAACGTCTGACAGATTAAGCGGGGTCCTCATCCCGGTTGGAGGACATATCTCTTCCTTCATCATGATGCCAGCCTAGCTTTCGGCCCAAAATCCAAGGTAAGCATGGCAAAAGTCTGGAGATGCCGGGGATTGAACCCGGGGCCTCATACATGCAAAGCATGCGCTCTACCACTGAGCTACATCCCCACTTCTGCAAGGTTTGACTGTATGATTGGAAACCCTGCATTGAACCGACGGCCACATCACCCCATTCGACTCTGCAGTATACAATGTCAGTCAGGAAAATCCTTCAGCCTTGTACCTGGATGATCTTCATGGTCTTATGTACAGATGCCTATATACAGTCTTCTTAGCGCAGTAGGCAGCGCGTCAGTCTCATAATCTGAAGGTCCTGAGTTCGATCCTCAGAGAGGGCATTTATTTCCTTCTTTTGGAATGCAAAATTCTCCGATTTTCTTGAAATGCGCAAACTATGCCTAGTTCAAAGATTTTTCCAAAGCAAATGTCTGACTATTTAAGTGGGGCTCTCACCCCAACTGCATGACAAACTTCTTCTTTCTGCATGATGGCAGGCTAGCCTTCTGGAAAAAAGCCAAGATAAGGAACAGAGGCTCCTGGAGATGCCGGGGATTGAACCCGGGACCTCATACATGCGAAGCATGCGCTCTACCACTGAGCTACATCCCCACTTTTGCCCTCGAGCTGTTTGATGGATGCAAGGAATCCCTGAAACCCAGGGACTGCAAAGTCTCGATCATAATCAATGGAAGGTATTGTTTGAATAAAAGTGAAATATATGGAAATCGAAGCAAAAAATCATTCGAGCCGGATTTGAACCAGCGACCTAAGGATGTCTGACTTTATGCTACAGTCCTCCGCTCTACCAACTGAGCTATCGAAGGAGTGGCTGAAGTATCTTTCAGCGCTGTAATTATCTCTCGCTCAAGAAAGGTTGTGGGGGTGGGGATCAGGAGCAGATCGATGAAAATCATGAACATTACCTGCAGCTCCCTCTCAAAGTCACCAGTTCTTAGAGCACACTGTAAGGTACATCTTATCACCCCAAAGGAGGATTTCAGACCAAAGTTCATGTTCTGTCTTGGCTTGGGGATAAGCAGGGGTGCTCCAAATTTCAATTTTACAGAAAGGAAAGGAACTTTGATACAAAGACCTTGGGCAGCATTGGTGGCAAATGGATGGCTGCGCGGAACCATGAAAGAAATGACAGAAAGTTATGGGAGTCATTACTACGCACCCAGCATCAAGAACGTGCATTTTGGATGCATTTTCAAAAGGAAAGAGAACGGAAAAATCTGTAGATTGAAGGTGATTGAGATAAACAAAATATTCCGTTTTTCTAAAAGCTACTGTAAAGAGTCTCTGGTTTAGAAGAAGAACCCTTACCAATGATCAAGAGAGATGCGACAGATTTCTATCATCAAAGCATTATGGTTGTCAAGATGAATCATCACTTTGATGTCTTCAACAAGTAGGATTCTTTTGATCTATAATCATCAAAAATGAGATAGCCCCATTTCATGGGATTTTTCAAGGCAAACGTCTGACAGATTAAGCGGGGTCCTCATCCCGGTTGGAGGACATATCTCTTCCTTCATCATGATGCCAGCCTAGCTTTCGGCCCAAAATCCAAGGTAAGCATGGCAAAAGTCTGGAGATGCCGGGGATTGAACCCGGGGCCTCATACATGCAAAGCATGCGCTCTACCACTGAGCTACATCCCCACTTCTGCAAGGTTTGACTGTATGATTGGAAACCCTGCATTGAACCGACGGCCACATCACCCCATTCGACTCTGCAGTATACAATGTCAGTCAGGAAAATCCTTCAGCCTTGTACCTGGATGATCTTCATGGTCTTATGTACAGATGCCTATATACAGCCTTCTTAGCGCAGTAGGCAGCGCGTCAGTCTCATAATCTGAAGGTCCTGAGTTCGATCCTCAGAGAGGGCATTTATTTCCTTCTTTTGGAATGCAAAATTCTCCTATTTTCTTGAAATGCGCAAACTATGCCTAGTTCAAAGATTTTTCCAAAGCAAATGTCTGACTATTTAAGTGGGGCTCTCACCCCAACTGCATGACAAACTTCTTCTTTCTGCATGATGGCAGGCTAGCCTTCTGGAAAAAAGCCAAGATAAGGAACAGAGGCTCCTGGAGATGCCGGGGATTGAACCCGGGACCTCATACATGCGAAGCATGCGCTCTACCACTGAGCTACATCCCCACTTTTGCACTCGAGCTGTTTGATGGATGCAAGGAATCCCTGAAACCCAGGGACTGCAAAGTCTCGATCATAATCAATGGAAGGTATTGTTTGAATAAAAGTGAAATATATGGAAATCGAAGCACAAAATCCTTCGAGCCGGATTTGAACCAGCGACCTAAGGATGTCTGACTTTATGCTACAGTCCTCCGCTCTACCAACTGAGCTATCGAAGGAGTGGCTGAAGTATCTTTCAGCGCTGTAATTATCTCTCGCTCAAGAAAGGTTGTGGGGGTGGGGATCAGGAGCAGATCGATGAAAATCATGAACATTACCTGCAGCTCCCTCTCAAAGTCACCAGTTCTTAGAGCACACTGTAAGGTACATCTTATCACCCCAAAGGAGGATTTCAGACCAAAGTTCATGTTCTGTCTTGGCTTGGGGATAAGCAGGGGTGCTCCAAATTTCAATTTTACAGAAAGGAAAGGAACTTTGATACAAAGACCTTGGGCAGCATTGGTGGCAAATGGATGGCTGCGCGGAACCATGAAAGAAATGACAGAAAGTTATGGGAGTCATTACTACGCACCCAGCATCAAGAACGTGCATTTTGGATGCATTTTCAAAAGGAAAGAGAACGGAAAAATCTGTAGATTGAAGGTGATTGAGATAAACAAAATATTCCGTTTTTCTAAAAGCTACTGTAAAGAGTCTCTGGTTTAGTAGAAGAACCCTTACCAATGATCAAGAGAGATGCGACAGATTTCTATCATCAAAGCATTATGGTTGTCAAGATGAATCATCACTTTGATGTCTTCAACAAGTAGGATTCTTTTGATCTATAATCATCAAAAATGAGATAGCCCCATTTCATGGGATTTTTCAAGGCAAACGTCTGACAGATTAAGCGGGGTCCTCATCCCGGTTGGAGGACATATCTCTTCCTTCATCATGATGCCAGCCTAGCTTTCGGCCCAAAATCCAAGGTAAGCATGGCAAAAGTCTGGAGATGCCGGGGATTGAACCCGGGGCCTCATACATGCAAAGCATGCGCTCTACCACTGAGCTACATCCCCACTTCTGCAAGGTTTGACTGTATGATTGGAAACCCTGCATTGAACCGACGGCCACATCACCCCATTCGACTCTGCAGTATACAATGTCAGTCAGGAAAATCCTTCAGCCTTGTACCTGGATGATCTTCATGGTCTTATGTACAGATGCCTATATACAGTCTTCTTAGCGCAGTAGGCAGCGCGTCAGTCTCATAATCTGAAGGTCCTGAGTTCGATCCTCAGAGAGGGCATTTATTTCCTTCTTTTGGAATGCAAAATTCTCCGATTTTCTTGAAATGCGCAAACTATGCCTAGTTCAAAGATTTTTCCAAAGCAAATGTCTGACTATTTAAATGGGGCTCTCACCCCAACTGCATGACAAACTTCTTCTTTCTGCATGATGGCAGGCTAGCCTTCTGGAAAAAAGCCAAGATAAGGAACAGAGGCTCCTGGAGATGCCGGGGATTGAACCCGGGACCTCATACATGCGAAGCATGCGCTCTACCACTGAGCTACATCCCCACTTTTGCCCTCGAGCTGTTTGATGGATGCAAGGAATCCCTGAAACCCAGGGACTGCAAAGTCTCGATCATAATCAATGGAAGGTATTGTTTGAATAAAAGTGAAATATATGGAAATCGAAGCAAAAAATCATTCGAGCCGGATTTGAACCAGCGACCTAAGGATGTCTGACTTTATGCTACAGTCCTCCGCTCTACCAACTGAGCTATCGAAGGAGTGGCTGAAGTATCTTTCAGCGCTGTAATTATCTCTCGCTCAAGAAAGGTTGTGGGGGTGGGGATCAGGAGCAGATCGATGAAAATCATGAACATTACCTGCAGCTCCCTCTCAAAGTCACCAGTTCTTAGAGCACACTGTAAGGTACATCTTATCACCCCAAAGGAGGATTTCAGACCAAAGTTCATGTTCTGTCTTGGCTTGGGGATAAGCAGGGGTGCTCCAAATTTCAATTTTACAGAAAGGAAAGGAACTTTGATACAAAGACCTTGGGCAGCATTGGTGGCAAATGGATGGCTGCGCGGAACCATGAAAGAAATGACAGAAAGTTATGGGAGTCATTACTACGCACCCAGCATCAAGAACGTGCATTTTGGATGCATTTTCAAAAGGAAAGAGAACGGAAAAATCTGTAGATTGAAGGTGATTGAGATAAACAAAATATTCCGTTTTTCTAAAAGCTACTGTAAAGAGTCTCTGGTTTAGAAGAAGAACCCTTACCAATGATCAAGAGAGATGCGACAGATTTCTATCATCAAAGCATTATGGTTGTCAAGATGAATCATCACTTTGATGTCTTCAACAAGTAGGATTCTTTTGATCTATAATCATCAAAAATGAGATAGCCCCATTTCATGGGATTTTTCAAGGCAAACGTCTGACAGATTAAGCGGGGTCCTCATCCCGGTTGGAGGACATATCTCTTCCTTCATCATGATGCCAGCCTAGCTTTCGGCCCAAAATCCAAGGTAAGCATGGCAAAAGTCTGGAGATGCCGGGGATTGAACCCGGGGCCTCATACATGCAAAGCATGCGCTCTACCACTGAGCTACATCCCCACTTCTGCAAGGTTTGACTGTATGATTGGAAACCCTGCATTGAACCGACGGCCACATCACCCCATTCGACTCTGCAGTATACAATGTCAGTCAGGAAAATCCTTCAGCCTTGTACCTGGATGATCTTCATGGTCTTATGTACAGATGCCTATATACAGCCTTCTTAGCGCAGTAGGCAGCGCGTCAGTCTCATAATCTGAAGGTCCTGAGTTCGATCCTCAGAGAGGGCATTTATTTCCTTCTTTTGGAATGCAAAATTCTCCGATTTTCTTGAAATGCGCAAACTATGCCTAGTTCAAAGATTTTTCCAAAGCAAATGTCTGACTATTTAAGTGGGGCTCTCACCCCAACTGCATGACAAACTTCTTCTTTCTGCATGATGGCAGGCTAGCCTTCTGGAAAAAAGCCAAGATAAGGAACAGAGGCTCCTGGAGATGCCGGGGATTGAACCCGGGACCTCATACATGCGAAGCATGCGCTCTACCACTGAGCTACATCCCCACTTTTGCACTCGAGCTGTTTGATGGATGCAAGGAATCCCTGAAACCCAGGGACTGCAAAGTCTCGATCATAATCAATGGAAGGTATTGTTTGAATAAAAGTGAAATATATGGAAATCGAAGCACAAAATCCTTCGAGCCGGATTTGAACCAGCGACCTAAGGATGTCTGACTTTATGCTACAGTCCTCCGCTCTACCAACTGAGCTATCGAAGGAGTGGCTGAAGTATCTTTCAGCGCTGTAATTATCTCTCGCTCAAGAAAGGTTGTGGGGGTGGGGATCAGGAGCAGATCGATGAAAATCATGAACATTACCTGCAGCTCCCTCTCAAAGTCACCAGTTCTTAGAGCACACTGTAAGGTACATCTTATCACCCCAAAGGAGGATTTCAGACCAAAGTTCATGTTCTGTCTTGGCTTGGGGATAAGCAGGGGTGCTCCAAATTTCAATTTTACAGAAAGGAAAGGAACTTTGATACAAAGACCTTGGGCAGCATTGGTGGCAAATGGATGGCTGCGCGGAACCATGAAAGAAATGACAGAAAGTTATGGGAGTCATTACTACGCACCCAGCATCAAGAACGTGCATTTTGGATGCATTTTCAAAAGGAAAGAGAACGGAAAAATCTGTAGATTGAAGGTGATTGAGATAAACAAAATATTCCGTTTTTCTAAAAGCTACTGTAAAGAGTCTCTGGTTTAGAAGAAGAACCCTTACCAATGATCAAGAGAGATGCGACAGATTTCTATCATCAAAGCATTATGGTTGTCAAGATGAATCATCACTTTGATGTCTTCAACAAGTAGGATTCTTTTGATCTATAATCATCAAAAATGAGATAGCCCCATTTCATGGGATTTTTCAAGGCAAACGTCTGACAGATTAAGCGGGGTCCTCATCCCGGTTGGAGGACATATCTCTTCCTTCATCATGATGCCAGCCTAGCTTTCGGCCCAAAATCCAAGGTAAGCATGGCAAAAGTCTGGAGATGCCGGGGATTGAACCCGGGGCCTCATACATGCAAAGCATGCGCTCTACCACTGAGCTACATCCCCACTTCTGCAAGGTTTGACTGTATGATTGGAAACCCTGCATTGAACCGACGGCCACATCACCCCATTCGACTCTGCAGTATACAATGTCAGTCAGGAAAATCCTTCAGCCTTGTACCTGGATGATCTTCATGGTCTTATGTACAGATGCCTATATACAGTCTTCTTAGCGCAGTAGGCAGCGCGTCAGTCTCATAATCTGAAGGTCCTGAGTTCGATCCTCAGAGAGGGCATTTATTTCCTTCTTTTGGAATGCAAAATTCTCCGATTTTCTTGAAATGCGCAAACTATGCCTAGTTCAAAGATTTTTCCAAAGCAAATGTCTGACTATTTAAATGGGGCTCTCACCCCAACTGCATGACAAACTTCTTCTTTCTGCATGATGGCAGGCTAGCCTTCTGGAAAAAAGCCAAGATAAGGAACAGAGGCTCCTGGAGATGCCGGGGATTGAACCCGGGACCTCATACATGCGAAGCATGCGCTCTACCACTGAGCTACATCCCCACTTTTGCCCTCGAGCTGTTTGATGGATGCAAGGAATCCCTGAAACCCAGGGACTGCAAAGTCTCGATCATAATCAATGGAAGGTATTGTTTGAATAAAAGTGAAATATATGGAAATCGAAGCAAAAAATCATTCGAGCCGGATTTGAACCAGCGACCTAAGGATGTCTGACTTTATGCTACAGTCCTCCGCTCTACCAACTGAGCTATCGAAGGAGTGGCTGAAGTATCTTTCAGCGCTGTAATTATCTCTCGCTCAAGAAAGGTTGTGGGGGTGGGGATCAGGAGCAGATCGATGAAAATCATGAACATTACCTGCAGCTCCCTCTCAAAGTCACCAGTTCTTAGAGCACACTGTAAGGTACATCTTATCACCCCAAAGGAGGATTTCAGACCAAAGTTCATGTTCTGTCTTGGCTTGGGGATAAGCAGGGGTGCTCCAAATTTCAATTTTACAGAAAGGAAAGGAACTTTGATACAAAGACCTTGGGCAGCATTGGTGGCAAATGGATGGCTGCGCGGAACCATGAAAGAAATGACAGAAAGTTATGGGAGTCATTACTACGCACCCAGCATCAAGAACGTGCATTTTGGATGCATTTTCAAAAGGAAAGAGAACGGAAAAATCTGTAGATTGAAGGTGATTGAGATAAACAAAATATTCCGTTTTTCTAAAAGCTACTGTAAAGAGTCTCTGGTTTAGAAGAAGAACCCTTACCAATGATCAAGAGAGATGCGACAGATTTCTATCATCAAAGCATTATGGTTGTCAAGATGAATCATCACTTTGATGTCTTCAACAAGTAGGATTCTTTTGATCTATAATCATCAAAAATGAGATAGCCCCATTTCATGGGATTTTTCAAGGCAAACGTCTGACAGATTAAGCGGGGTCCTCATCCCGGTTGGAGGACATATCTCTTCCTTCATCATGATGCCAGCCTAGCTTTCGGCCCAAAATCCAAGGTAAGCATGGCAAAAGTCTGGAGATGCCGGGGATTGAACCCGGGGCCTCATACATGCAAAGCATGCGCTCTACCACTGAGCTACATCCCCACTTCTGCAAGGTTTGACTGTATGATTGGAAACCCTGCATTGAACCGACGGCCACATCACCCCATTCGACTCTGCAGTATACAATGTCAGTCAGGAAAATCCTTCAGCCTTGTACCTGGATGATCTTCATGGTCTTATGTACAGATGCCTATATACAGCCTTCTTAGCGCAGTAGGCAGCGCGTCAGTCTCATAATCTGAAGGTCCTGAGTTCGATCCTCAGAGAGGGCATTTATTTCCTTCTTTTGGAATGCAAAATTCTCCGATTTTCTTGAAATGCGCAAACTATGCCTAGTTCAAAGATTTTTCCAAAGCAAATGTCTGACTATTTAAGTGGGGCTCTCACCCCAACTGCATGACAAACTTCTTCTTTCTGCATGATGGCAGGCTAGCCTTCTGGAAAAAAGCCAAGATAAGGAACAGAGGCTCCTGGAGATGCCGGGGATTGAACCCGGGACCTCATACATGCGAAGCATGCGCTCTACCACTGAGCTACATCCCCACTTTTGCACTCGAGCTGTTTGATGGATGCAAGGAATCCCTGAAACCCAGGGACTGCAAAGTCTCGATCATAATCAATGGAAGGTATTGTTTGAATAAAAGTGAAATATATGGAAATCGAAGCACAAAATCCTTCGAGCCGGATTTGAACCAGCGACCTAAGGATGTCTGACTTTATGCTACAGTCCTCCGCTCTACCAACTGAGCTATCGAAGGAGTGGCTGAAGTATCTTTCAGCGCTGTAATTATCTCTCGCTCAAGAAAGGTTGTGGGGGTGGGGATCAGGAGCAGATCGATGAAAATCATGAACATTACCTGCAGCTCCCTCTCAAAGTCACCAGTTCTTAGAGCACACTGTAAGGTACATCTTATCACCCCAAAGGAGGATTTCAGACCAAAGTTCATGTTCTGTCTTGGCTTGGGGATAAGCAGGGGTGCTCCAAATTTCAATTTTACAGAAAGGAAAGGAACTTTGATACAAAGACCTTGGGCAGCATTGGTGGCAAATGGATGGCTGCGCGGAACCATGAAAGAAATGACAGAAAGTTATGGGAGTCATTACTACGCACCCAGCATCAAGAACGTGCATTTTGGATGCATTTTCAAAAGGAAAGAGAACGGAAAAATCTGTAGATTGAAGGTGATTGAGATAAACAAAATATTCCGTTTTTCTAAAAGCTACTGTAAAGAGTCTCTGGTTTAGAAGAAGAACCCTTACCAATGATCAAGAGAGATGCGACAGATTTCTATCATCAAAGCATTATGGTTGTCAAGATGAATCATCACTTTGATGTCTTCAACAAGTAGGATTCTTTTGATCTATAATCATCAAAAATGAGATAGCCCCATTTCATGGGATTTTTCAAGGCAAACGTCTGACAGATTAAGCGGGGTCCTCATCCCGGTTGGAGGACATATCTCTTCCTTCATCATGATGCCAGCCTAGCTTTCGGCCCAAAATCCAAGGTAAGCATGGCAAAAGTCTGGAGATGCCGGGGATTGAACCCGGGGCCTCATACATGCAAAGCATGCGCTCTACCACTGAGCTACATCCCCACTTCTGCAAGGTTTGACTGTATGATTGGAAACCCTGCATTGAACCGACGGCCACATCACCCCATTCGACTCTGCAGTATACAATGTCAGTCAGGAAAATCCTTCAGCCTTGTACCTGGATGATCTTCATGGTCTTATGTACAGATGCCTATATACAGCCTTCTTAGCGCAGTAGGCAGCGCGTCAGTCTCATAATCTGAAGGTCCTGAGTTCGATCCTCAGAGAGGGCATTTATTTCCTTCTTTTGGAATGCAAAATTCTCCGATTTTCTTGAAATGCGCAAACTATGCCTAGTTCAAAGATTTTTCCAAAGCAAATGTCTGACTATTTAAGTGGGGCTCTCACCCCAACTGCATGACAAACTTCTTCTTTCTGCATGATGGCAGGCTAGCCTTCTGGAAAAAAGCCAAGATAAGGAACAGAGGCTCCTGGAGATGCCGGGGATTGAACCCGGGACCTCATACATGCGAAGCATGCGCTCTACCACTGAGCTACATCCCCACTTTTGCACTCGAGCTGTTTGATGGATGCAAGGAATCCCTGAAACCCAGGGACTGCAAAGTCTCGATCATAATCAATGGAAGGTATTGTTTGAATAAAAGTGAAATATATGGAAATCGAAGCACAAAATCCTTCGAGCCGGATTTGAACCAGCGACCTAAGGATGTCTGACTTTATGCTACAATCCTCCGCTCTACCAACTGAGCTATCGAAGGAGTGGCTGAAGTATCTTTCAGCGCTGTAATTATCTCTCGCTCAAGAAAGGTTGTGGGGGTGGGGATCAGGAGCAGATCGATGAAAATCATGAACATTACCTGCAGCTCCCTCTCAAAGTCACCAGTTCTTAGAGCACACTGTAAGGTACGTCTTATCACCCCAAAGGAGGATTTCAGACCAAAGTTCATGTTCTGTCTTGGCTTGGGGATAAGCAGGGGTGCTCCAAATTTCAATTTTACAGAAAGGAAAGGAACTTTGATACAAAGACCTTGGGCAGCATTGGTGGCAAATGGATGGCTGCGCGGAACCATGAAAGAAATGACAGAAAGTTATGGGAGTCATTACTACGCACCCAGCATCAAGAACGTGCATTTTGGATGCATTTTCAAAAGGAAAGAGAACGGAAAAATCTGTAGATTGAAGGTGATTGAGATAAACAAAATATTCCGTTTTTCTAAAAGCTACTGTAAAGAGTCTCTGGTTTAGAAGAAGAACCCTTACCAATGATCAAGAGAGATGCGACAGATTTCTATCATCAAAGCATTATGGTTGTCAAGATGAATCATCACTTTGATGTCTTCAACAAGTAGGATTCTTTTGATCTATAATCATCAAAAATGAGATAGCCCCATTTCATGGGATTTTTCAAGGCAAACGTCTGACAGATTAAGCGGGGTCCTCATCCCGGTTGGAGGACATATCTCTTCCTTCATCATGATGCCAGCCTAGCTTTCGGCCCAAAATCCAAGGTAAGCATTGCAAAAGTCTGGAGATGCCGGGGATTGAACCCGGGGCCTCATACATGCAAAGCATGCGCTCTACCACTGAGCTACATCCCCACTTCTGCAAGGTTTGACTGTATGATTGGAAACCCTGCATTGAACCGACGGCCACATCACCCCATTCGACTCTGCAGTATACAATGTCAGTCAGGAAAATCCTTCAGCCTTGTACCTGGATGATCTTCATGGTCTTATGTACAGATGCCTATATACAGCCTTCTTAGCGCAGTAGGCAGCGCGTCAGTCTCATAATCTGAAGGTCCTGAGTTCGATCCTCAGAGAGGGCATTTATTTCCTTCTTTTGGAATGCAAAATTCTCCGATTTTCTTGAAATGCGCAAACTATGCCTAGTTCAAAGATTTTTCCAAAGCAAATGTCTGACTATTTAAGTGGGGCTCTCACCCCAACTGCATGACAAACTTCTTCTTTCTGCATGATGGCAGGCTAGCCTTCTGGAAAAAAGCCAAGATAAGGAACAGAGGCTCCTGGAGATGCCGGGGATTGAACCCGGGACCTCATACATGCGAAGCATGCGCTCTACCACTGAGCTACATCCCCACTTTTGCACTCGAGCTGTTTGATGGATGCAAGGAATCCCTGAAACCCAGGGACTGCAAAGTCTCGATCATAATCAATGGAAGGTATTGTTTGAATAAAAGTGAAATATATGGAAATCGAAGCACAAAATCCTTCGAGCCGGATTTGAACCAGCGACCTAAGGATGTCTGACTTTATGCTACAGTCCTCCGCTCTACCAACTGAGCTATCGAAGGAGTGGCTGAAGTATCTTTCAGCGCTGTAATTATCTCTCGCTCAAGAAAGGTTGTGGGGGTGGGGATCAGGAGCAGATCGATGAAAATCATGAACATTACCTGCAGCTCCCTCTCAAAGTCACCAGTTCTTAGAGCACACTGTAAGGTACATCTTATCACCCCAAAGGAGGATTTCAGACCAAAGTTCATGTTCTGTCTTGGCTTGGGGATAAGCAGGGGTGCTCCAAATTTCAATTTTACAGAAAGGAAAGGAACTTTGATACAAAGACCTTGGGCAGCATTGGTGGCAAATGGATGGCTGCGCGGAACCATGAAAGAAATGACAGAAAGTTATGGGAGTCATTACTACGCACCCAGCATCAAGAACGTGCATTTTGGATGCATTTTCAAAAGGAAAGAGAACGGAAAAATCTGTAGATTGAAGGTGATTGAGATAAACAAAATATTCCGTTTTTCTAAAAGCTACTGTAAAGAGTCTCTGGTTTAGAAGAAGAACCCTTACCAATGATCAAGAGAGATGCGACAGATTTCTATCATCAAAGCATTATGGTTGTCAAGATGAATCATCACTTTGATGTCTTCAACAAGTAGGATTCTTTTGATCTATAATCATCAAAAATGAGATAGCCCCATTTCATGGGATTTTTCAAGGCAAACGTCTGACAGATTAAGCGGGGTCCTCATCCCGGTTGGAGGACATATCTCTTCCTTCATCATGATGCCAGCCTAGCTTTCGGCCCAAAATCCAAGGTAAGCATGGCAAAAGTCTGGAGATGCCGGGGATTGAACCCGGGGCCTCATACATGCAAAGCATGCGCTCTACCACTGAGCTACATCCCCACTTCTGCAAGGTTTGACTGTATGATTGGAAACCCTGCATTGAACCGACGGCCACATCACCCCATTCGACTCTGCAGTATACAATGTCAGTCAGGAAAATCCTTCAGCCTTGTACCTGGATGATCTTCATGGTCTTATGTACAGATGCCTATATACAGTCTTCTTAGCGCAGTAGGCAGCGCGTCAGTCTCATAATCTGAAGGTCCTGAGTTCGATCCTCAGAGAGGGCATTTATTTCCTTCTTTTGGAATGCAAAATTCTCCGATTTTCTTGAAATGCGCAAACTATGCCTAGTTCAAAGATTTTTCCAAAGCAAATGTCTGACTATTTAAATGGGGCTCTCACCCCAACTGCATGACAAACTTCTTCTTTCTGCATGATGGCAGGCTAGCCTTCTGGAAAAAAGCCAAGATAAGGAACAGAGGCTCCTGGAGATGCCGGGGATTGAACCCGGGACCTCATACATGCGAAGCATGCGCTCTACCACTGAGCTACATCCCCACTTTTGCCCTCGAGCTGTTTGATGGATGCAAGGAATCCCTGAAACCCAGGGACTGCAAAGTCTCGATCATAATCAATGGAAGGTATTGTTTGAATAAAAGTGAAATATATGGAAATCGAAGCAAAAAATCATTCGAGCCGGATTTGAACCAGCGACCTAAGGATGTCTGACTTTATGCTACAGTCCTCCGCTCTACCAACTGAGCTATCGAAGGAGTGGCTGAAGTATCTTTCAGCGCTGTAATTATCTCTCGCTCAAGAAAGGTTGTGGGGGTGGGGATCAGGAGCAGATCGATGAAAATCATGAACATTACCTGCAGCTCCCTCTCAAAGTCACCAGTTCTTAGAGCACACTGTAAGGTACATCTTATCACCCCAAAGGAGGATTTCAGACCAAAGTTCATGTTCTGTCTTGGCTTGGGGATAAGCAGGGGTGCTCCAAATTTCAATTTTACAGAAAGGAAAGGAACTTTGATACAAAGACCTTGGGCAGCATTGGTGGCAAATGGATGGCTGCGCGGAACCATGAAAGAAATGACAGAAAGTTATGGGAGTCATTACTACGCACCCAGCATCAAGAACGTGCATTTTGGATGCATTTTCAAAAGGAAAGAGAACGGAAAAATCTGTAGATTGAAGGTGATTGAGATAAACAAAATATTCCGTTTTTCTAAAAGCTACTGTAAAGAGTCTCTGGTTTAGAAGAAGAACCCTTACCAATGATCAAGAGAGATGCGACAGATTTCTATCATCAAAGCATTATGGTTGTCAAGATGAATCATCACTTTGATGTCTTCAACAAGTAGGATTCTTTTGATCTATAATCATCAAAAATGAGATAGCCCCATTTCATGGGATTTTTCAAGGCAAACGTCTGACAGATTAAGCGGGGTCCTCGTCCCGGTTGGAGGACATATCTCTTCCTTCATCATGATGCCAGCCTAGCTTTCGGCCCAAAATCCAAGGTAAGCATGGCAAAAGTCTGGAGATGCCGGGGATTGAACCCGGGGCCTCATACATGCAAAGCATGCGCTCTACCACTGAGCTACATCCCCACTTCTGCAAGGTTTGACTGTATGATTGGAAACCCTGCATTGAACCGACGGCCACATCACCCCATTCGACTCTGCAGTATACAATGTCAGTCAGGAAAATCCTTCAGCCTTGTACCTGGATGATCTTCATGGTCTTATGTACAGATGCCTATATACAGCCTTCTTAGCGCAGTAGGCAGCGCGTCAGTCTCATAATCTGAAGGTCCTGAGTTCGATCCTCAGAGAGGGCATTTATTTCCTTCTTTTGGAATGCAAAATTCTCCGATTTTCTTGAAATGCGCAAACTATGCCTAGTTCAAAGATTTTTCCAAAGCAAATGTCTGACTATTTAAGTGGGGCTCTCACCCCAACTGCATGACAAACTTCTTCTTTCTGCATGATGGCAGGCTAGCCTTCTGGAAAAAAGCCAAGATAAGGAACAGAGGCTCCTGGAGATGCCGGGGATTGAACCCGGGACCTCATACATGCGAAGCATGCGCTCTACCACTGAGCTACATCCCCACTTTTGCACTCGAGCTGTTTGATGGATGCAAGGAATCCCTGAAACCCAGGGACTGCAAAGTCTCGATCATAATCAATGGAAGGTATTGTTTGAATAAAAGTGAAATATATGGAAATCGAAGCACAAAATCCTTCGAGCCGGATTTGAACCAGCGACCTAAGGATGTCTGACTTTATGCTACAGTCCTCCGCTCTACCAACTGAGCTATCGAAGGAGTGGCTGAAGTATCTTTCAGCGCTGTAATTATCTCTCGCTCAAGAAAGGTTGTGGGGGTGGGGATCAGGAGCAGATCGATGAAAATCATGAACATTACCTGCAGCTCCCTCTCAAAGTCACCAGTTCTTAGAGCACACTGTAAGGTACATCTT
Source organism: Triturus cristatus (assembly GCF_964204655.1). Taxonomy (NCBI): domain Eukaryota; kingdom Metazoa; phylum Chordata; class Amphibia; order Caudata; family Salamandridae; genus Triturus; species Triturus cristatus. The sequence continues at coordinate 108,238,696 of NC_140585.1, forward strand.
ATCACCCCAAAGGAGGATTTCAGACCAAAGTTCATGTTCTGTCTTGGCTTGGGGATAAGCAGGGGTGCTCCAAATTTCAATTTTACAGAAAGGAAAGGAACTTTGATACAAAGACCTTGGGCAGCATTGGTGGCAAATGGATGGCTGCGCGGAACCATGAAAGAAATGACAGAAAGTTATGGGAGTCATTACTACGCACCCAGCATCAAGAACGTGCATTTTGGATGCATTTTCAAAAGGAAAGAGAACGGAAAAATCTGTAGATTGAAGGTGATTGAGATAAACAAAATATTCCGTTTTTCTAAAAGCTACTGTAAAGAGTCTCTGGTTTAGAAGAAGAACCCTTACCAATGATCAAGAGAGATGCGACAGATTTCTATCATCAAAGCATTATGGTTGTCAAGATGAATCATCACTTTGATGTCTTCAACAAGTAGGATTCTTTTGATCTATAATCATCAAAAATGAGATAGCCCCATTTCATGGGATTTTTCAAGGCAAACGTCTGACAGATTAAGCGGGGTCCTCATCCCGGTTGGAGGACATATCTCTTCCTTCATCATGATGCCAGCCTAGCTTTCGGCCCAAAATCCAAGGTAAGCATGGCAAAAGTCTGGAGATGCCGGGGATTGAACCCGGGGCCTCATACATGCAAAGCATGCGCTCTACCACTGAGCTACATCCCCACTTCTGCAAGGTTTGACTGTATGATTGGAAACCCTGCATTGAACCGACGGCCACATCACCCCATTCGACTCTGCAGTATACAATGTCAGTCAGGAAAATCCTTCAGCCTTGTACCTGGATGATCTTCATGGTCTTATGTACAGATGCCTATATACAGCCTTCTTAGCGCAGTAGGCAGCGCGTCAGTCTCATAATCTGAAGGTCCTGAGTTCGATCCTCAGAGAGGGCATTTATTTCCTTCTTTTGGAATGCAAAATTCTCCGATTTTCTTGAAATGCGCAAACTATGCCTAGTTCAAAGATTTTTCCAAAGCAAATGTCTGACTATTTAAGTGGGGCTCTCACCCCAACTGCATGACAAACTTCTTCTTTCTGCATGATGGCAGGCTAGCCTTCTGGAAAAAAGCCAAGATAAGGAACAGAGGCTCCTGGAGATGCCGGGGATTGAACCCGGGACCTCATACATGCGAAGCATGCGCTCTACCACTGAGCTACATCCCCACTTTTGCACTCGAGCTGTTTGATGGATGCAAGGAATCCCTGAAACCCAGGGACTGCAAAGTCTCGATCATAATCAATGGAAGGTATTGTTTGAATAAAAGTGAAATATATGGAAATCGAAGCACAAAATCCTTCGAGCCGGATTTGAACCAGCGACCTAAGGATGTCTGACTTTATGCTACAATCCTCCGCTCTACCAACTGAGCTATCGAAGGAGTGGCTGAAGTATCTTTCAGCGCTGTAATTATCTCTCGCTCAAGAAAGGTTGTGGGGGTGGGGATCAGGAGCAGATCGATGAAAATCATGAACATTACCTGCAGCTCCCTCTCAAAGTCACCAGTTCTTAGAGCACACTGTAAGGTACGTCTTATCACCCCAAAGGAGGATTTCAGACCAAAGTTCATGTTCTGTCTTGGCTTGGGGATAAGCAGGGGTGCTCCAAATTTCAATTTTACAGAAAGGAAAGGAACTTTGATACAAAGACCTTGGGCAGCATTGGTGGCAAATGGATGGCTGCGCGGAACCATGAAAGAAATGACAGAAAGTTATGGGAGTCATTACTACGCACCCAGCATCAAGAACGTGCATTTTGGATGCATTTTCAAAAGGAAAGAGAACGGAAAAATCTGTAGATTGAAGGTGATTGAGATAAACAAAATATTCCGTTTTTCTAAAAGCTACTGTAAAGAGTCTCTGGTTTAGAAGAAGAACCCTTACCAATGATCAAGAGAGATGCGACAGATTTCTATCATCAAAGCATTATGGTTGTCAAGATGAATCATCACTTTGATGTCTTCAACAAGTAGGATTCTTTTGATCTATAATCATCAAAAATGAGATAGCCCCATTTCATGGGATTTTTCAAGGCAAACGTCTGACAGATTAAGCGGGGTCCTCATCCCGGTTGGAGGACATATCTCTTCCTTCATCATGATGCCAGCCTAGCTTTCGGCCCAAAATCCAAGGTAAGCATGGCAAAAGTCTGGAGATGCCGGGGATTGAACCCGGGGCCTCATACATGCAAAGCATGCGCTCTACCACTGAGCTACATCCCCACTTCTGCAAGGTTTGACTGTATGATTGGAAACCCTGCATTGAACCGACGGCCACATCACCCCATTCGACTCTGCAGTATACAATGTCAGTCAGGAAAATCCTTCAGCCTTGTACCTGGATGATCTTCATGGTCTTATGTACAGATGCCTATATACAGCCTTCTTAGCGCAGTAGGCAGCGCGTCAGTCTCATAATCTGAAGGTCCTGAGTTCGATCCTCAGAGAGGGCATTTATTTCCTTCTTTTGGAATGCAAAATTCTCCGATTTTCTTGAAATGCGCAAACTATGCCTAGTTCAAAGATTTTTCCAAAGCAAATGTCTGACTATTTAAGTGGGGCTCTCACCCCAACTGCATGACAAACTTCTTCTTTCTGCATGATGGCAGGCTAGCCTTCTGGAAAAAAGCCAAGATAAGGAACAGAGGCTCCTGGAGATGCCGGGGATTGAACCCGGGACCTCATACATGCGAAGCATGCGCTCTACCACTGAGCTACATCCCCACTTTTGCACTCGAGCTGTTTGATGGATGCAAGGAATCCCTGAAACCCAGGGACTGCAAAGTCTCGATCATAATCAATGGAAGGTATTGTTTGAATAAAAGTGAAATATATGGAAATCGAAGCACAAAATCCTTCGAGCCGGATTTGAACCAGCGACCTAAGGATGTCTGACTTTATGCTACAGTCCTCCGCTCTACCAACTGAGCTATCGAAGGAGTGGCTGAAGTATCTTTCAGCGCTGTAATTATCTCTCGCTCAAGAAAGGTTGTGGGGGTGGGGATCAGGAGCAGATCGATGAAAATCATGAACATTACCTGCAGCTCCCTCTCAAAGTCACCAGTTCTTAGAGCACACTGTAAGGTACGTCTTATCACCCCAAAGGAGGATTTCAGACCAAAGTTCATGTTCTGTCTTGGCTTGGGGATAAGCAGGGGTGCTCCAAATTTCAATTTTACAGAAAGGAAAGGAACTTTGATACAAAGACCTTGGGCAGCATTGGTGGCAAATGGATGGCTGCGCGGAACCATGAAAGAAATGACAGAAAGTTATGGGAGTCATTACTACGCACCCAGCATCAAGAACGTGCATTTTGGATGCATTTTCAAAAGGAAAGAGAACGGAAAAATCTGTAGATTGAAGGTGATTGAGATAAACAAAATATTCCGTTTTTCTAAAAGCTACTGTAAAGAGTCTCTGGTTTAGAAGAAGAACCCTTACCAATGATCAAGAGAGATGCGACAGATTTCTATCATCAAAGCATTATGGTTGTCAAGATGAATCATCACTTTGATGTCTTCAACAAGTAGGATTCTTTTGATCTATAATCATCAAAAATGAGATAGCCCCATTTCATGGGATTTTTCAAGGCAAACGTCTGACAGATTAAGCGGGGTCCTCATCCCGGTTGGAGGACATATCTCTTCCTTCATCATGATGCCAGCCTAGCTTTCGGCCCAAAATCCAAGGTAAGCATGGCAAAAGTCTGGAGATGCCGGGGATTGAACCCGGGGCCTCATACATGCAAAGCATGCGCTCTACCACTGAGCTACATCCCCACTTCTGCAAGGTTTGACTGTATGATTGGAAACCCTGCATTGAACCGACGGCCACATCACCCCATTCGACTCTGCAGTATACAATGTCAGTCAGGAAAATCCTTCAGCCTTGTACCTGGATGATCTTCATGGTCTTATGTACAGATGCCTATATACAGCCTTCTTAGCGCAGTAGGCAGCGCGTCAGTCTCATAATCTGAAGGTCCTGAGTTCGATCCTCAGAGAGGGCATTTATTTCCTTCTTTTGGAATGCAAAATTCTCCGATTTTCTTGAAATGCGCAAACTATGCCTAGTTCAAAGATTTTTCCAAAGCAAATGTCTGACTATTTAAGTGGGGCTCTCACCCCAACTGCATGACAAACTTCTTCTTTCTGCATGATGGCAGGCTAGCCTTCTGGAAAAAAGCCAAGATAAGGAACAGAGGCTCCTGGAGATGCCGGGGATTGAACCCGGGACCTCATACATGCGAAGCATGCGCTCTACCACTGAGCTACATCCCCACTTTTGCACTCGAGCTGTTTGATGGATGCAAGGAATCCCTGAAACCCAGGGACTGCAAAGTCTCGATCATAATCAATGGAAGGTATTGTTTGAATAAAAGTGAAATATATGGAAATCGAAGCACAAAATCCTTCGAGCCGGATTTGAACCAGCGACCTAAGGATGTCTGACTTTATGCTACAATCCTCCGCTCTACCAACTGAGCTATCGAAGGAGTGGCTGAAGTATCTTTCAGCGCTGTAATTATCTCTCGCTCAAGAAAGGTTGTGGGGGTGGGGATCAGGAGCAGATCGATGAAAATCATGAACATTACCTGCAGCTCCCTCTCAAAGTCACCAGTTCTTAGAGCACACTGTAAGGTACGTCTTATCACCCCAAAGGAGGATTTCAGACCAAAGTTCATGTTCTGTCTTGGCTTGGGGATAAGCAGGGGTGCTCCAAATTTCAATTTTACAGAAAGGAAAGGAACTTTGATACAAAGACCTTGGGCAGCATTGGTGGCAAATGGATGGCTGCGCGGAACCATGAAAGAAATGACAGAAAGTTATGGGAGTCATTACTACGCACCCAGCATCAAGAACGTGCATTTTGGATGCATTTTCAAAAGGAAAGAGAACGGAAAAATCTGTAGATTGAAGGTGATTGAGATAAACAAAATATTCCGTTTTTCTAAAAGCTACTGTAAAGAGTCTCTGGTTTAGAAGAAGAACCCTTACCAATGATCAAGAGAGATGCGACAGATTTCTATCATCAAAGCATTATGGTTGTCAAGATGAATCATCACTTTGATGTCTTCAACAAGTAGGATTCTTTTGATCTATAATCATCAAAAATGAGATAGCCCCATTTCATGGGATTTTTCAAGGCAAACGTCTGACAGATTAAGCGGGGTCCTCATCCCGGTTGGAGGACATATCTCTTCCTTCATCATGATGCCAGCCTAGCTTTCGGCCCAAAATCCAAGGTAAGCATGGCAAAAGTCTGGAGATGCCGGGGATTGAACCCGGGGCCTCATACATGCAAAGCATGCGCTCTACCACTGAGCTACATCCCCACTTCTGCAAGGTTTGACTGTATGATTGGAAACCCTGCATTGAACCGACGGCCACATCACCCCATTCGACTCTGCAGTATACAATGTCAGTCAGGAAAATCCTTCAGCCTTGTACCTGGATGATCTTCATGGTCTTATGTACAGATGCCTATATACAGCCTTCTTAGCGCAGTAGGCAGCGCGTCAGTCTCATAATCTGAAGGTCCTGAGTTCGATCCTCAGAGAGGGCATTTATTTCCTTCTTTTGGAATGCAAAATTCTCCGATTTTCTTGAAATGCGCAAACTATGCCTAGTTCAAAGATTTTTCCAAAGCAAATGTCTGACTATTTAAGTGGGGCTCTCACCCCAACTGCATGACAAACTTCTTCTTTCTGCATGATGGCAGGCTAGCCTTCTGGAAAAAAGCCAAGATAAGGAACAGAGGCTCCTGGAGATGCCGGGGATTGAACCCGGGACCTCATACATGCAAAGCATGCGCTCTACCACTGAGCTACATCCCCACTTTTGCACTCGAGCTGTTTGATGGATGCAAGGAATCCCTGAAACCCAGGGACTGCAAAGTCTCGATCATAATCAATGGAAGGTATTGTTTGAATAAAAGTGAAAGATATGGAAATCGAAGCAAAAAATCCTTCGAGCCGGATTTGAACCAGCGACCTAAGGATGTCTGACTTTACGCTACAGTCCTCCGCTCTACCAACTGAGCTATCGAAGGAGTGGCTGAAGTATCTTTCAGCGCTGTAATTATCTCTCGCTCAAGAAAGTTTGTGGGGGTGGGGATCAGGAGCAGATCGATGAAAATCATGAACATTACCTGCAGCTCCCTCTCAAAGTCACCAGTTCTTAGAGCACACTGTAAGGTACGTCTTATCACCCCAAAGGAGGATTTCAGACCAAAGTTCATGTTCTGTCTTGGCTTGGGGATAAGCAGGGGTGCTCCAAATTTCAATTTTACAGAAAGGAAAGGAACTTTGATACAAAGACCTTGGGCAGCATTGGTGGCAAATGGATGGCTGCGCGGAACCATGAAAGAAATGACAGAAAGTTATGGGAGTCATTACTACGCACCCAGCATCAAGAACGTGCATTTTGGATGCATTTTCAAAAGGAAAGAGAACGGAAAAATCTGTAGATTGAAGGTGATTGAGATAAACAAAATATTCCGTTTTTCTAAAAGCTACTGTAAAGAGTCTCTGGTTTAGAAGAAGAACCCTTACCAATGATCAAGAGAGATGCGACAGATTTCTATCATCAAAGCATTATGGTTGTCAAGATGAATCATCACTTTGATGTCTTCAACAAGTAGGATTCTTTTGATCTATAATCATCAAAAATGAGATAGCCCCATTTCATGGGATTTTTCAAGGCAAACGTCTGACAGATTAAGCGGGGTCCTCATCCCGGTTGGAGGACATATCTCTTCCTTCATCATGATGCCAGCCTAGCTTTCGGCCCAAAATCCAAGGTAAGCATGGCAAAAGTCTGGAGATGCCGGGGATTGAACCCGGGGCCTCATACATGCAAAGCATGCGCTCTACCACTGAGCTACATCCCCACTTCTGCAAGGTTTGACTGTATGATTGGAAACCCTGCATTGAACCGACGGCCACATCACCCCATTCGACTCTGCAGTATACAATGTCAGTCAGGAAAATCCTTCAGCCTTGTACCTGGATGATCTTCATGGTCTTATGTACAGATGCCTATATACAGCCTTCTTAGCGCAGTAGGCAGCGCGTCAGTCTCATAATCTGAAGGTCCTGAGTTCGATCCTCAGAGAGGGCATTTATTTCCTTCTTTTGGAATGCAAAATTCTCCGATTTTCTTGAAATGCGCAAACTATGCCTAGTTCAAAGATTTTTCCAAAGCAAATGTCTGACTATTTAAGTGGGGCTCTCACCCCAACTGCATGACAAACTTCTTCTTTCTGCATGATGGCAGGCTAGCCTTCTGGAAAAAAGCCAAGATAAGGAACAGAGGCTCCTGGAGATGCCGGGGATTGAACCCGGGACCTCATACATGCGAAGCATGCGCTCTACCACTGAGCTACATCCCCACTTTTGCACTCGAGCTGTTTGATGGATGCAAGGAATCCCTGAAACCCAGGGACTGCAAAGTCTCGATCATAATCAATGGAAGGTATTGTTTGAATAAAAGTGAAAGATATGGAAATCGAAGCAAAAAATCCTTCGAGCCGGATTTGAACCAGCAACCTAAGGATGTCTGACTTTATGCTACAGTCCTCCGCTCTACCAACTGAGCTATCGAAGGAGTGGCTGAAGTATCTTTCAGCGCTGTAATTATCTCTCGCTCAAGAAAGGTTGTGGGGGTGGGGATCAGGAGCAGATCGATGAAAATCATGAACATTACCTGCAGCTCCCTCTCAAAGTCACCAGTTCTTAGAGCACACTGTAAGGTACGTCTTATCACCCCAAAGGAGGATTTCAGACCAAAGTTCATGTTCTGTCTTGGCTTGGGGATAAGCAGGGGTGCTCCAAATTTCAATTTTACAGAAAGGAAAGGAACTTTGATACAAAGACCTTGGGCAGCATTGGTGGCAAATGGATGGCTGCGCGGAACCATGAAAGAAATGACAGAAAGTTATGGGAGTCATTACTACGCACCCAGCATCAAGAACGTGCATTTTGGATGCATTTTCAAAAGGAAAGAGAACGGAAAAATCTGTAGATTGAAGGTGATTGAGATAAACAAAATATTCCGTTTTTCTAAAAGCTACTGTAAAGAGTCTCTGGTTTAGAAGAAGAACCCTTACCAATGATCAAGAGAGATGCGACAGATTTCTATCATCAAAGCATTATGGTTGTCAAGATGAATCATCACTTTGATGTCTTCAACAAGTAGGATTCTTTTGATCTATAATCATCAAAAATGAGATAGCCCCATTTCATGGGATTTTTCAAGGCAAACGTCTGACAGATTAAGCGGGGTCCTCATCCCGGTTGGAGGACATATCTCTTCCTTCATCATGATGCCAGCCTAGCTTTCGGCCCAAAATCCAAGGTAAGCATGGCAAAAGTCTGGAGATGCCGGGGATTGAACCCGGGGCCTCATACATGCAAAGCATGCGCTCTACCACTGAGCTACATCCCCACTTCTGCAAGGTTTGACTGTATGATTGGAAACCCTGCATTGAACCGACGGCCACATCACCCCATTCGACTCTGCAGTATACAATGTCAGTCAGGAAAATCCTTCAGCCTTGTACCTGGATGATCTTCATGGTCTTATGTACAGATGCCTATATACAGCCTTCTTAGCGCAGTAGGCAGCGCGTCAGTCTCATAATCTGAAGGTCCTGAGTTCGATCCTCAGAGAGGGCATTTATTTCCTTCTTTTGGAATGCAAAATTCTCCGATTTTCTTGAAATGCGCAAACTATGCCTAGTTCAAAGATTTTTCCAAAGCAAATGTCTGACTATTTAAGTGGGGCTCTCACCCCAACTGCATGACAAACTTCTTCTTTCTGCATGATGGCAGGCTAGCGTTCTGGAAAAAAGCCAAGATAAGGAACAGAGGCTCCTGGAGATGCCGGGGATTGAACCCGGGACCTCATACATGCGAAGCATGCGCTCTACCACTGAGCTACATCCCCACTTTTGCACTCGAGCTGTTTGATGGATGCAAGGAATCCCTGAAACCCAGGGACTGCAAAGTCTCGATCATAATCAATGGAAGGTATTGTTTGAATAAAAGTGAAAGATATGGAAATCGAAGCAAAAAATCCTTCGAGCCGGATTTGAACCAGCAACCTAAGGATGTCTGACTTTATGCTACAGTCCTCCGCTCTACCAACTGAGCTATCGAAGGAGTGGCTGAAGTATCTTTCAGCGCTGTAATTATCTCTCGCTCAAGAAAGGTTGTGGGGGTGGGGATCAGGAGCAGATCGATGAAAATCATGAACATTACCTGCAGCTCCCTCTCAAAGTCACCAGTTCTTAGAGCACACTGTAAGGTACGTCTTATCACCCCAAAGGAGGATTTCAGACCAAAGTTCATGTTCTGTCTTGGCTTGGGGATAAGCAGGGGTGCTCCAAATTTCAATTTTACAGAAAGGAAAGGAACTTTGATACAAAGACCTTGGGCAGCATTGGTGGCAAATGGATGGCTGCGCGGAACCATGAAAGAAATGACAGAAAGTTATGGGAGTCATTACTACGCACCCAGCATCAAGAACGTGCATTTTGGATGCATTTTCAAAAGGAAAGAGAACGGAAAAATCTGTAGATTGAAGGTGATTGAGATAAACAAAATATTCCGTTTTTCTAAAAGCTACTGTAAAGAGTCTCTGGTTTAGAAGAAGAACCCTTACCAATGATCAAGAGAGATGCGACAGATTTCTATCATCAAAGCATTATGGTTGTCAAGATGAATCATCACTTTGATGTCTTCAACAAGTAGGATTCTTTTGATCTATAATCATCAAAAATGAGATAGCCCCATTTCATGGGATTTTTCAAGGCAAACGTCTGACAGATTAAGCGGGGTCCTCATCCCGGTTGGAGGACATATCTCTTCCTTCATCATGATGCCAGC
>NC_140585.1:108253603-108316103 GCF_964204655.1 Triturus cristatus
TCAGAGAGGGCATTTATTTCCTTCTTTTGGAATGCAAAATTCTCCGATTTTCTTGAAATGCGCAAACTATGCCTAGTTCAAAGATTTTTCCAAAGCAAATGTCTGACTATTTAAGTGGGGCTCTCACCCCAACTGCATGACAAACTTCTTCTTTCTGCATGATGGCAGGCTAGCCTTCTGGAAAAAAGCCAAGATAAGGAACAGAGGCTCCTGGAGATGCCGGGGATTGAACCCGGGACCTCATACATGCAAAGCATGCGCTCTACCACTGAGCTACATCCCCACTTTTGCACTCGAGCTGTTTGATGGATGCAAGGAATCCCTGAAACCCAGGGACTGCAAAGTCTCGATCATAATCAATGGAAGGTATTGTTTGAATAAAAGTGAAAGATATGGAAATCGAAGCAAAAAATCCTTCGAGCCGGATTTGAACCAGCGACCTAAGGATGTCTGACTTTATGCTACAGTCCTCCGCTCTACCAACTGAGCTATCGAAGGAGTGGCTGAAGTATCTTTCAGCGCTGTAATTATCTCTCGCTCAAGAAAGGTTGTGGGGGTGGGGATCAGGAGCAGATCGATGAAAATCATGAACATTACCTGCAGCTCCCTCTCAAAGTCACCAGTTCTTAGAGCACACTGTAAGGTACGTCTTATCACCCCAAAGGAGGATTTCAGACCAAAGTTCATGTTCTGTCTTGGCTTGGGGATAAGCAGGGGTGCTCCAAATTTCAATTTTACAGAAAGGAAAGGAACTTTGATACAAAGACCTTGGGCAGCATTGGTGGCAAATGGATGGCTGCGCGGAACCATGAAAGAAATGACAGAAAGTTATGGGAGTCATTACTACGCACCCAGCATCAAGAACGTGCATTTTGGATGCATTTTCAAAAGGAAAGAGAACGGAAAAATCTGTAGATTGAAGGTGATTGAGATAAACAAAATATTCCGTTTTTCTAAAAGCTACTGTAAAGAGTCTCTGGTTTAGAAGAAGAACCCTTACCAATGATCAAGAGAGATGCGACAGATTTCTATCATCAAAGCATTATGGTTGTCAAGATGAATCATCACTTTGATGTCTTCAACAAGTAGGATTCTTTTGATCTATAATCATCAAAAATGAGATAGCCCCATTTCATGGGATTTTTCAAGGCAAACGTCTGACAGATTAAGCGGGGTCCTCATCCCGGTTGGAGGACATATCTCTTCCTTCATCATGATGCCAGCCTAGCTTTCGGCCCAAAATCCAAGGTAAGCATGGCAAAAGTCTGGAGATGCCGGGGATTGAACCCGGGGCCTCATACATGCAAAGCATGCGCTCTACCACTGAGCTACATCCCCACTTCTGCAAGGTTTGACTGTATGATTGGAAACCCTGCATTGAACCGACGGCCACATCACCCCATTCGACTCTGCAGTATACAATGTCAGTCAGGAAAATCCTTCAGCCTTGTACCTGGATGATCTTCATGGTCTTATGTACAGATGCCTATATACAGCCTTCTTAGCGCAGTAGGCAGCGCGTCAGTCTCATAATCTGAAGGTCCTGAGTTCGATCCTCAGAGAGGGCATTTATTTCCTTCTTTTGGAATGCAAAATTCTCCGATTTTCTTGAAATGCGCAAACTATGCCTAGTTCAAAGATTTTTCCAAAGCAAATGTCTGACTATTTAAGTGGGGCTCTCACCCCAACTGCATGACAAACTTCTTCTTTCTGCATGATGGCAGGCTAGCCTTCTGGAAAAAAGCCAAGATAAGGAACAGAGGCTCCTGGAGATGCCGGGGATTGAACCCGGGACCTCATACATGCAAAGCATGCGCTCTACCACTGAGCTACATCCCCACTTTTGCACTCGAGCTGTTTGATGGATGCAAGGAATCCCTGAAACCCAGGGACTGCAAAGTCTCGATCATAATCAATGGAAGGTATTGTTTGAATAAAAGTGAAAGATATGGAAATCGAAGCAAAAAATCCTTCGAGCCGGATTTGAACCAGCGACCTAAGGATGTCTGACTTTATGCTACAGTCCTCCGCTCTACCAACTGAGCTATCGAAGGAGTGGCTGAAGTATCTTTCAGCGCTGTAATTATCTCTCGCTCAAGAAAGGTTGTGGGGGTGGGGATCAGGAGCAGATCGATGAAAATCATGAACATTACCTGCAGCTCCCTCTCAAAGTCACCAGTTCTTAGAGCACACTGTAAGGTACGTCTTATCACCCCAAAGGAGGATTTCAGACCAAAGTTCATGTTCTGTCTTGGCTTGGGGATAAGCAGGGGTGCTCCAAATTTCAATTTTACAGAAAGGAAAGGAACTTTGATACAAAGACCTTGGGCAGCATTGGTGGCAAATGGATGGCTGCGCGGAACCATGAAAGAAATGACAGAAAGTTATGGGAGTCATTACTACGCACCCAGCATCAAGAACGTGCATTTTGGATGCATTTTCAAAAGGAAAGAGAACGGAAAAATCTGTAGATTGAAGGTGATTGAGATAAACAAAATATTCCGTTTTTCTAAAAGCTACTGTAAAGAGTCTCTGGTTTAGAAGAAGAACCCTTACCAATGATCAAGAGAGATGCGACAGATTTCTATCATCAAAGCATTATGGTTGTCAAGATGAATCATCACTTTGATGTCTTCAACAAGTAGGATTCTTTTGATCTATAATCATCAAAAATGAGATAGCCCCATTTCATGGGATTTTTCAAGGCAAACGTCTGACAGATTAAGCGGGGTCCTCATCCCGGTTGGAGGACATATCTCTTCCTTCATCATGATGCCAGCCTAGCTTTCGGCCCAAAATCCAAGGTAAGCATGGCAAAAGTCTGGAGATGCCGGGGATTGAACCCGGGGCCTCATACATGCAAAGCATGCGCTCTACCACTGAGCTACATCCCCACTTCTGCAAGGTTTGACTGTATGATTGGAAACCCTGCATTGAACCGACGGCCACATCACCCCATTCGACTCTGCAGTATACAATGTCAGTCAGGAAAATCCTTCAGCCTTGTACCTGGATGATCTTCATGGTCTTATGTACAGATGCCTATATACAGTCTTCTTAGCGCAGTAGGCAGCGCGTCAGTCTCATAATCTGAAGGTCCTGAGTTCGATCCTCAGAGAGGGCATTTATTTCCTTCTTTTGGAATGCAAAATTCTCCGATTTTCTTGAAATGCGCAAACTATGCCTAGTTCAAAGATTTTTCCAAAGCAAATGTCTGACTATTTAAGTGGGGCTCTCACCCCAACTGCATGACAAACTTCTTCTTTCTGCATGATGGCAGGCTAGCCTTCTGGAAAAAAGCCAAGATAAGGAACAGAGGCTCCTGGAGATGCCGGGGATTGAACCCGGGACCTCATACATGCGAAGCATGCGCTCTACCACTGAGCTACATCCCCACTTTTGCCCTCGAGCTGTTTGATGGATGCAAGGAATCCCTGAAACCCAGGGACTGCAAAGTCTCGATCATAATCAATGGAAGGTATTGTTTGAATAAAAGTGAAATATATGGAAATCGAAGCAAAAAATCCTTCGAGCCGGATTTGAACCAGCGACCTAAGGATGTCTGACTTTATGCTACAGTCCTCCGCTCTACCAACTGAGCTATCGAAGGAGTGGCTGAAGTATCTTTCAGCGCTGTAATTATCTCTCGCTCAAGAAAGGTTGTGGGGGTGGGATCAGGAGCAGATCGATGAAAATCATGAACATTACCTGCAGCTCCCTCTCAAAGTCACCAGTTCTTAGAGCACACTGTAAGGTACATCTTATCACCCCAAAGGAGGATTTCAGACCAAAGTTCATGTTCTGTCTTGGCTTGGGGATAAGCAGGGGTGCTCCAAATTTCAATTTTACAGAAAGGAAAGGAACTTTGATACAAAGACCTTGGGCAGCATTGGTGGCAAATGGATGGCTGCGCGGAACCATGAAAGAAATGACAGAAAGTTATGGGAGTCATTACTACGCACCCAGCATCAAGAAAGTGCATTTTGGATGCGTTTTCAAAAGGAAAGAGAACGGAAAAATCTGTAGATTGAAGGTGATTGAGATAAACAAAATATTCCGTTTTTCTAAAAGCTACTGTAAAGAGTCTCTGGTTTAGAAGAAGAACCCTTACCAATGATCAAGAGAGATGCGACAGATTTCTATCATCAAAGCATTATGGTTGTCAAGATGAATCATCACTTTGATGTCTTCAACAAGTAGGATTCTTTTGATCTATAATCATCAAAAATGAGATAGCCCCATTTCATGGGATTTTTCAAGGCAAACGTCTGACAGATTAAGCGGGGTCCTCATCCCGGTTGGAGGACATATCTCTTCCTTCATCATGATGCCAGCCTAGCTTTCGGCCCAAAATCCAAGGTAAGCATGGCAAAAGTCTGGAGATGCCGGGGATTGAACCCGGGGCCTCATACATGCAAAGCATGCGCTCTACCACTGAGCTACATCCCCACTTCTGCAAGGTTTGACTGTATGATTGGAAACCCTGCATTGAACCGACGGCCACATCACCCCATTTGACTCTGCAGTATACAATGTCAGTCAGGAAAATCCTTCAGCCTTGTACCTGGATGATCTTCATGGTCTTATGTACAGATGCCTATATACAGCCTTCTTAGCGCAGTAGGCAGCGCGTCAGTCTCATAATCTGAAGGTCCTGAGTTCGATCCTCAGAGAGGGCATTTATTTCCTTCTTTTGGAATGCAAAATTCTCCGATTTTCTTGAAATGCGCAAACTATGCCTAGTTCAAAGATTTTTCCAAAGCAAATGTCTGACTATTTAAGTGGGGCTCTCACCCCAACTGCATGACAAACTTCTTCTTTCTGCATGATGGCAGGCTAGCCTTCTGGAAAAAAGCCAAGATAAGGAACAGAGGCTCCTGGAGATGCCGGGGATTGAACCCGGGACCTCATACATGCGAAGCATGCGCTCTACCACTGAGCTACATCCCCACTTTTGCCCTCGAGCTGTTTGATGGATGCAAGGAATCCCTGAAACCCAGGGACTGCAAAGTCTCGATCATAATCAATGGAAGGTATTGTTTGAATAAAAGTGAAATATATGGAAATCGAAGCAAAAAATCCTTCGAGCCGGATTTGAACCAGCGACCTAAGGATGTCTGACTTTATGCTACAGTCCTCCGCTCTACCAACTGAGCTATCGAAGGAGTGGCTGAAGTATCTTTCAGCGCTGTAATTATCTCTCGCTCAAGAAAGGTTGTGGGGGTGGGGATCAGGAGCAGATCGATGAAAATCATGAACATTACCTGCAGCTCCCTCTCAAAGTCACCAGTTCTTAGAGCACACTGTAAGGTACAT
The DNA here is from genome assembly GCF_964204655.1 of Triturus cristatus. NCBI lineage: Eukaryota > Metazoa > Chordata > Amphibia > Caudata > Salamandridae > Triturus > Triturus cristatus. Next base: position 108,258,920 of record NC_140585.1, read on the forward strand.
CTTATCACCCCAAAGGAGGATTTCAGACCAAAGTTCATGTTCTGTCTTGGCTTGGGGATAAGCAGGGGTGCTCCAAATTTCAATTTTACAGAAAGGAAAGGAACTTTGATACAAAGACCTTGGGCAGCATTGGTGGCAAATGGATGGCTGCGCGGAACCATGAAAGAAATGACAGAAAGTTATGGGAGTCATTACTACGCACCCAGCATCAAGAAAGTGCATTTTGGATGCATTTTCAAAAGGAAAGAGAACGGAAAAATCTGTAGATTGAAGGTGATTGAGATAAACAAAATATTCCGTTTTTCTAAAAGCTACTGTAAAGAGTCTCTGGTTTAGAAGAAGAACCCTTACCAATGATCAAGAGAGATGCGACAGATTTCTATCATCAAAGCATTATGGTTGTCAAGATGAATCATCACTTTGATGTCTTCAACAAGTAGGATTCTTTTGATCTATAATCATCAAAAATGAGATAGCCCCATTTCATGGGATTTTTCAAGGCAAACGTCTGACAGATTAAGCGGGGTCCTCATCCCGGTTGGAGGACATATCTCTTCCTTCATCATGATGCCAGCCTAGCTTTCGGCCCAAAATCCAAGGTAAGCATGGCAAAAGTCTGGAGATGCCGGGGATTGAACCCGGGGCCTCATACATGCAAAGCATGCGCTCTACCACTGAGCTACATCCCCACTTCTGCAAGGTTTGACTGTATGATTGGAAACCCTGCATTGAACCGACGGCCACATCACCCCATTCGACTCTGCAGTATACAATGTCAGTCAGGAAAATCCTTCAGCCTTGTACCTGGATGATCTTCATGGTCTTATGTACAGATGCCTATATACAGCCTTCTTAGCGCAGTAGGCAGCGCGTCAGTCTCATAATCTGAAGGTCCTGAGTTCGATCCTCAGAGAGGGCATTTATTTCCTTCTTTTGGAATGCAAAATTCTCCGATTTTCTTGAAATGCGCAAACTATGCCTAGTTCAAAGATATTTCCAAAGCAAATGTCTGACTATTTAAGTGGGGCTCTCACCCCAACTGCATGACAAACTTCTTCTTTCTGCATGATGGCAGGCTAGCCTTCTGGAAAAAAGCCAAGATAAGGAACAGAGGCTCCTGGAGATGCCGGGGATTGAACCCGGGACCTCATACATGCGAAGCATGCGCTCTACCACTGAGCTACATCCCCACTTTTGCACTCGAGCTGTTTGATGGATGCAAGGAATCCCTGAAACCCAGGGACTGCAAAGTCTCGATCATAATCAATGGAAGGTATTGTGTGAATAAAAGTGAAAGATATGGAAATCGAAGCAAAAAATCCTTCGAGCCGGATTTGAACCAGCGACCTAAGGATGTCTGACTTTATGCTACAGTCCTCCGCTCTACCAACTGAGCTATCGAAGGAGTGGCTGAAGTATCTTTCAGCGCTGTAATTATCTCTCGCTCAAGAAAGGTTGTGGGGGTGGGGATCAGGAGCAGATCGATGAAAATCATGAACATTACCTGCAGCTCCCTCTCAAAGTCACCAGTTCTTAGAGCACACTGTAAGGTACGTCTTATCACCCCAAAGGAGGATTTCAGACCAAAGTTCATGTTCTGTCTTGGCTTGGGGATAAGCAGGGGTGCTCCAAATTTCAATTTTACAGAAAGGAAAGGAACTTTGATACAAAGACCTTGGGCAGCATTGGTGGCAAATGGATGGCTGCGCGGAACCATGAAAGAAATGACAGAAAGTTATGGGAGTCATTACTACGCACCCAGCATCAAGAAAGTGCATTTTGGATGCATTTTCAAAAGGAAAGAGAACGGAAAAATCTGTAGATTGAAGGTGATTGAGATAAACAAAATATTCCGTTTTTCTAAAAGCTACTGTAAAGAGTCTCTGGTTTAGAAGAAGAACCCTTACCAATGATCAAGAGAGATGCGACAGATTTCTATCATCAAAGCATTATGGTTGTCAAGATGAATCATCACTTTGATGTCTTCAACAAGTAGGATTCTTTTGATCTATAATCATCAAAAATGAGATAGCCCCATTTCATGGGATTTTTCAAGGCAAACGTCTGACAGATTAAGCGGGGTCCTCATCCCGGTTGGAGGACATATCTCTTCCTTCATCATGATGCCAGCCTAGCTTTCGGCCCAAAATCCAAGGTAAGCATGGCAAAAGTCTGGAGATGCCGGGGATTGAACCCGGGGCCTCATACATGCAAAGCATGCGCTCTACCACTGAGCTACATCCCCACTTCTGCAAGGTTTGACTGTATGATTGGAAACCCTGCATTGAACCGACGGCCACATCACCCCATTCGACTCTGCAGTATACAATGTCAGTCAGGAAAATCCTTCAGCCTTGTACCTGGATGATCTTCATGGTCTTATGTACAGATGCCTATATACAGTCTTCTTAGCGCAGTAGGCAGCGCGTCAGTCTCATAATCTGAAGGTCCTGAGTTCGATCCTCAGAGAGGGCATTTATTTCCTTCTTTTGGAATGCAAAATTCTCCGATTTTCTTGAAATGCGCAAACTATGCCTAGTTCAAAGATTTTTCCAAAGCAAATGTCTGACTATTTAAGTGGGGCTCTCACCCCAACTGCATGACAAACTTCTTCTTTCTGCATGATGGCAGGCTAGCCTTCTGGAAAAAAGCCAAGATAAGGAACAGAGGCTCCTGGAGATGCCGGGGATTGAACCCGGGACCTCATACATGCGAAGCATGCGCTCTACCACTGAGCTACATCCCCACTTTTGCCCTCGAGCTGTTTGATGGATGCAAGGAATCCCTGAAACCCAGGGACTGCAAAGTCTCGATCATAATCAATGGAAGGTATTGTTTGAATAAAAGTGAAATATATGGAAATCGAAGCAAAAAATCCTTCGAGCCGGATTTGAACCAGCGACCTAAGGATGTCTGACTTTATGCTACAGTCCTCCGCTCTACCAACTGAGCTATCGAAGGAGTGGCTGAAGTATCTTTCAGCGCTGTAATTATCTCTCGCTCAAGAAAGGTTGTGGGGGTGGGATCAGGAGCAGATCGATGAAAATCATGAACATTACCTGCAGCTCCCTCTCAAAGTCACCAGTTCTTAGAGCACACTGTAAGGTACATCTTATCACCCCAAAGGAGGATTTCAGACCAAAGTTCATGTTCTGTCTTGGCTTGGGGATAAGCAGGGGTGCTCCAAATTTCAATTTTACAGAAAGGAAAGGAACTTTGATACAAAGACCTTGGGCAGCATTGGTGGCAAATGGATGGCTGCGCGGAACCATGAAAGAAATGACAGAAAGTTATGGGAGTCATTACTACGCACCCAGCATCAAGAAAGTGCATTTTGGATGCGTTTTCAAAAGGAAAGAGAACGGAAAAATCTGTAGATTGAAGGTGATTGAGATAAACAAAATATTCCGTTTTTCTAAAAGCTACTGTAAAGAGTCTCTGGTTTAGAAGAAGAACCCTTACCAATGATCAAGAGAGATGCGACAGATTTCTATCATCAAAGCATTATGGTTGTCAAGATGAATCATCACTTTGATGTCTTCAACAAGTAGGATTCTTTTGATCTATAATCATCAAAAATGAGATAGCCCCATTTCATGGGATTTTTCAAGGCAAACGTCTGACAGATTAAGCGGGGTCCTCATCCCGGTTGGAGGACATATCTCTTCCTTCATCATGATGCCAGCCTAGCTTTCGGCCCAAAATCCAAGGTAAGCATGGCAAAAGTCTGGAGATGCCGGGGATTGAACCCGGGGCCTCATACATGCAAAGCATGCGCTCTACCACTGAGCTACATCCCCACTTCTGCAAGGTTTGACTGTATGATTGGAAACCCTGCATTGAACCGACGGCCACATCACCCCATTTGACTCTGCAGTATACAATGTCAGTCAGGAAAATCCTTCAGCCTTGTACCTGGATGATCTTCATGGTCTTATGTACAGATGCCTATATACAGCCTTCTTAGCGCAGTAGGCAGCGCGTCAGTCTCATAATCTGAAGGTCCTGAGTTCGATCCTCAGAGAGGGCATTTATTTCCTTCTTTTGGAATGCAAAATTCTCCGATTTTCTTGAAATGCGCAAACTATGCCTAGTTCAAAGATTTTTCCAAAGCAAATGTCTGACTATTTAAGTGGGGCTCTCACCCCAACTGCATGACAAACTTCTTCTTTCTGCATGATGGCAGGCTAGCCTTCTGGAAAAAAGCCAAGATAAGGAACAGAGGCTCCTGGAGATGCCGGGGATTGAACCCGGGACCTCATACATGCGAAGCATGCGCTCTACCACTGAGCTACATCCCCACTTTTGCCCTCGAGCTGTTTGATGGATGCAAGGAATCCCTGAAACCCAGGGACTGCAAAGTCTCGATCATAATCAATGGAAGGTATTGTTTGAATAAAAGTGAAATATATGGAAATCGAAGCAAAAAATCCTTCGAGCCGGATTTGAACCAGCGACCTAAGGATGTCTGACTTTATGCTACAGTCCTCCGCTCTACCAACTGAGCTATCGAAGGAGTGGCTGAAGTATCTTTCAGCGCTGTAATTATCTCTCGCTCAAGAAAGGTTGTGGGGGTGGGGATCAGGAGCAGATCGATGAAAATCATGAACATTACCTGCAGCTCCCTCTCAAAGTCACCAGTTCTTAGAGCACACTGTAAGGTACATCTTATCACCCCAAAGGAGGATTTCAGACCAAAGTTCATGTTCTGTCTTGGCTTGGGGATAAGCAGGGGTGCTCCAAATTTCAATTTTACAGAAAGGAAAGGAACTTTGATACAAAGACCTTGGGCAGCATTGGTGGCAAATGGATGGCTGCGCGGAACCATGAAAGAAATGACAGAAAGTTATGGGAGTCATTACTACGCACCCAGCATCAAGAAAGTGCATTTTGGATGCATTTTCAAAAGGAAAGAGAACGGAAAAATCTGTAGATTGAAGGTGATTGAGATAAACAAAATATTCCGTTTTTCTAAAAGCTACTGTAAAGAGTCTCTGGTTTAGAAGAAGAACCCTTACCAATGATCAAGAGAGATGCGACAGATTTCTATCATCAAAGCATTATGGTTGTCAAGATGAATCATCACTTTGATGTCTTCAACAAGTAGGATTCTTTTGATCTATAATCATCAAAAATGAGATAGCCCCATTTCATGGGATTTTTCAAGGCAAACGTCTGACAGATTAAGCGGGGTCCTCATCCCGGTTGGAGGACATATCTCTTCCTTCATCATGATGCCAGCCTAGCTGTCGGCCCAAAATCCAAGGTAAGCATGGCAAAAGTCTGGAGATGCCGGGGATTGAACCCGGGGCCTCATACATGCAAAGCATGCGCTCTACCACTGAGCTACATCCCCACTTCTGCAAGGTTTGACTGTATGATTGGAAACCCTGCATTGAACCGACGGCCACATCACCCCATTCGACTCTGCAGTATACAATGTCAGTCAGGAAAATCCTTCAGCCTTGTACCTGGATGATCTTCATGGTCTTATGTACAGATGCCTATATACAGCCTTCTTAGCGCAGTAGGCAGCGCGTCAGTCTCATAATCTGAAGGTCCTGAGTTCGATCCTCAGAGAGGGCATTTATTTCCTTCTTTTGGAATGCAAAATTCTCCGATTTTCTTGAAATGCGCAAACTATGCCTAGTTCAAAGATATTTCCAAAGCAAATGTCTGACTATTTAAGTGGGGCTCTCACCCCAACTGCATGACAAACTTCTTCTTTCTGCATGATGGCAGGCTAGCCTTCTGGAAAAAAGCCAAGATAAGGAACAGAGGCTCCTGGAGATGCCGGGGATTGAACCCGGGACCTCATACATGCGAAGCATGCGCTCTACCACTGAGCTACATCCCCACTTTTGCACTCGAGCTGTTTGATGGATGCAAGGAATCCCTGAAACCCAGGGACTGCAAAGTCTCGATCATAATCAATGGAAGGTATTGTTTGAATAAAAGTGAAAGATATGGAAATCGAAGCAAAAAATCCTTCGAGCCGGATTTGAACCAGCGACCTAAGGATGTCTGACTTTATGCTACAGTCCTCCGCTCTACCAACTGAGCTATCGAAGGAGTGGCTGAAGTATCTTTCAGCGCTGTAATTATCTCTCGCTCAAGAAAGGTTGTGGGGGTGGGGATCAGGAGCAGATCGATGAAAATCATGAACATTACCTGCAGCTCCCTCTCAAAGTCACCAGTTCTTAGAGCACACTGTAAGGTACGTCTTATCACCCCAAAGGAGGATTTCAGACCAAAGTTCATGTTCTGTCTTGGCTTGGGGATAAGCAGGGGTGCTCCAAATTTCAATTTTACAGAAAGGAAAGGAACTTTGATACAAAGACCTTGGGCAGCATTGGTGGCAAATGGATGGCTGCGCGGAACCATGAAAGAAATGACAGAAAGTTATGGGAGTCATTACTACGCACCCAGCATCAAGAACGTGCATTTTGGATGCATTTTCAAAAGGAAAGAGAACGGAAAAATCTGTAGATTGAAGGTGATTGAGATAAACAAAATATTCCGTTTTTCTAAAAGCTACTGTAAAGAGTCTCTGGTTTAGAAGAAGAACCCTTACCAATGATCAAGAGAGATGCGACAGATTTCTATCATCAAAGCATTATGGTTGTCAAGATGAATCATCACTTTGATGTCTTCAACAAGTAGGATTCTTTTGATCTATAATCATCAAAAATGAGATAGCCCCATTTCATGGGATTTTTCAAGGCAAACGTCTGACAGATTAAGCGGGGTCCTCATCCCGGTTGGAGGACATATCTCTTCCTTCATCATGATGCCAGCCTAGCTTTCGGCCCAAAATCCAAGGTAAGCATGGCAAAAGTCTGGAGATGCCGGGGATTGAACCCGGGGCCTCATACATGCAAAGCATGCGCTCTACCACTGAGCTACATCCCCACTTCTGCAAGGTTTGACTGTATGATTGGAAACCCTGCATTGAACCGACGGCCACATCACCCCATTCGACTCTGCAGTATACAATGTCAGTCAGGAAAATCCTTCAGCCTTGTACCTGGATGATCTTCATGGTCTTATGTACAGATGCCTATATACAGTCTTCTTAGCGCAGTAGGCAGCGCGTCAGTCTCATAATCTGAAGGTCCTGAGTTCGATCCTCAGAGAGGGCATTTATTTCCTTCTTTTGGAATGCAAAATTCTCCGATTTTCTTGAAATGCGCAAACTATGCCTAGTTCAAAGATTTTTCCAAAGCAAATGTCTGACTATTTAAGTGGGGCTCTCACCCCAACTGCATGACAAACTTCTTCTTTCTGCATGATGGCAGGCTAGCCTTCTGGAAAAAAGCCAAGATAAGGAACAGAGGCTCCTGGAGATGCCGGGGATTGAACCCGGGACCTCATACATGCGAAGCATGCGCTCTACCACTGAGCTACATCCCCACTTTTGCCCTCGAGCTGTTTGATGGATGCAAGGAATCCCTGAAACCCAGGGACTGCAAAGTCTCGATCATAATCAATGGAAGGTATTGTTTGAATAAAAGTGAAATATATGGAAATCGAAGCAAAAAATCCTTCGAGCCGGATTTGAACCAGCGACCTAAGGATGTCTGACTTTATGCTACAGTCCTCCGCTCTACCAACTGAGCTATCGAAGGAGTGGCTGAAGTATCTTTCAGCGCTGTAATTATCTCTCGCTCAAGAAAGGTTGTGGGGGTGGGATCAGGAGCAGATCGATGAAAATCATGAACATTACCTGCAGCTCCCTCTCAAAGTCACCAGTTCTTAGAGCACACTGTAAGGTACATCTTATCACCCCAAAGGAGGATTTCAGACCAAAGTTCATGTTCTGTCTTGGCTTGGGGATAAGCAGGGGTGCTCCAAATTTCAATTTTACAGAAAGGAAAGGAACTTTGATACAAAGACCTTGGGCAGCATTGGTGGCAAATGGATGGCTGCGCGGAACCATGAAAGAAATGACAGAAAGTTATGGGAGTCATTACTACGCACCCAGCATCAAGAAAGTGCATTTTGGATGCGTTTTCAAAAGGAAAGAGAACGGAAAAATCTGTAGATTGAAGGTGATTGAGATAAACAAAATATTCCGTTTTTCTAAAAGCTACTGTAAAGAGTCTCTGGTTTAGAAGAAGAACCCTTACCAATGATCAAGAGAGATGCGACAGATTTCTATCATCAAAGCATTATGGTTGTCAAGATGAATCATCACTTTGATGTCTTCAACAAGTAGGATTCTTTTGATCTATAATCATCAAAAATGAGATAGCCCCATTTCATGGGATTTTTCAAGGCAAACGTCTGACAGATTAAGCGGGGTCCTCATCCCGGTTGGAGGACATATCTCTTCCTTCATCATGATGCCAGCCTAGCTTTCGGCCCAAAATCCAAGGTAAGCATGGCAAAAGTCTGGAGATGCCGGGGATTGAACCCGGGGCCTCATACATGCAAAGCATGCGCTCTACCACTGAGCTACATCCCCACTTCTGCAAGGTTTGACTGTATGATTGGAAACCCTGCATTGAACCGACGGCCACATCACCCCATTTGACTCTGCAGTATACAATGTCAGTCAGGAAAATCCTTCAGCCTTGTACCTGGATGATCTTCATGGTCTTATGTACAGATGCCTATATACAGCCTTCTTAGCGCAGTAGGCAGCGCGTCAGTCTCATAATCTGAAGGTCCTGAGTTCGATCCTCAGAGAGGGCATTTATTTCCTTCTTTTGGAATGCAAAATTCTCCGATTTTCTTGAAATGCGCAAACTATGCCTAGTTCAAAGATTTTTCCAAAGCAAATGTCTGACTATTTAAGTGGGGCTCTCACCCCAACTGCATGACAAACTTCTTCTTTCTGCATGATGGCAGGCTAGCCTTCTGGAAAAAAGCCAAGATAAGGAACAGAGGCTCCTGGAGATGCCGGGGATTGAACCCGGGACCTCATACATGCGAAGCATGCGCTCTACCACTGAGCTACATCCCCACTTTTGCCCTCGAGCTGTTTGATGGATGCAAGGAATCCCTGAAACCCAGGGACTGCAAAGTCTCGATCATAATCAATGGAAGGTATTGTTTGAATAAAAGTGAAATATATGGAAATCGAAGCAAAAAATCCTTCGAGCCGGATTTGAACCAGCGACCTAAGGATGTCTGACTTTATGCTACAGTCCTCCGCTCTACCAACTGAGCTATCGAAGGAGTGGCTGAAGTATCTTTCAGCGCTGTAATTATCTCTCGCTCAAGAAAGGTTGTGGGGGTGGGGATCAGGAGCAGATCGATGAAAATCATGAACATTACCTGCAGCTCCCTCTCAAAGTCACCAGTTCTTAGAGCACACTGTAAGGTACATCTTATCACCCCAAAGGAGGATTTCAGACCAAAGTTCATGTTCTGTCTTGGCTTGGGGATAAGCAGGGGTGCTCCAAATTTCAATTTTACAGAAAGGAAAGGAACTTTGATACAAAGACCTTGGGCAGCATTGGTGGCAAATGGATGGCTGCGCGGAACCATGAAAGAAATGACAGAAAGTTATGGGAGTCATTACTACGCACCCAGCATCAAGAAAGTGCATTTTGGATGCATTTTCAAAAGGAAAGAGAACGGAAAAATCTGTAGATTGAAGGTGATTGAGATAAACAAAATATTCCGTTTTTCTAAAAGCTACTGTAAAGAGTCTCTGGTTTAGAAGAAGAACCCTTACCAATGATCAAGAGAGATGCGACAGATTTCTATCATCAAAGCATTATGGTTGTCAAGATGAATCATCACTTTGATGTCTTCAACAAGTAGGATTCTTTTGATCTATAATCATCAAAAATGAGATAGCCCCATTTCATGGGATTTTTCAAGGCAAACGTCTGACAGATTAAGCGGGGTCCTCATCCCGGTTGGAGGACATATCTCTTCCTTCATCATGATGCCAGCCTAGCTTTCGGCCCAAAATCCAAGGTAAGCATGGCAAAAGTCTGGAGATGCCGGGGATTGAACCCGGGGCCTCATACATGCAAAGCATGCGCTCTACCACTGAGCTACATCCCCACTTCTGCAAGGTTTGACTGTATGATTGGAAACCCTGCATTGAACCGACGGCCACATCACCCCATTTGACTCTGCAGTATACAATGTCAGTCAGGAAAATCCTTCAGCCTTGTACCTGGATGATCTTCATGGTCTTATGTACAGATGCCTATATACAGCCTTCTTAGCGCAGTAGGCAGCGCGTCAGTCTCATAATCTGAAGGTCCTGAGTTCGATCCTCAGAGAGGGCATTTATTTCCTTCTTTTGGAATGCAAAATTCTCCGATTTTCTTGAAATGCGCAAACTATGCCTAGTTCAAAGATTTTTCCAAAGCAAATGTCTGACTATTTAAGTGGGGCTCTCACCCCAACTGCATGACAAACTTCTTCTTTCTGCATGATGGCAGGCTAGCCTTCTGGAAAAAAGCCAAGATAAGGAACAGAGGCTCCTGGAGATGCCGGGGATTGAACCCGGGACCTCATACATGCGAAGCATGCGCTCTACCACTGAGCTACATCCCCACTTTTGCCCTCGAGCTGTTTGATGGATGCAAGGAATCCCTGAAACCCAGGGACTGCAAAGTCTCGATCATAATCAATGGAAGGTATTGTTTGAATAAAAGTGAAATATATGGAAATCGAAGCAAAAAATCCTTCGAGCCGGATTTGAACCAGCGACCTAAGGATGTCTGACTTTATGCTACAGTCCTCCGCTCTACCAACTGAGCTATCGAAGGAGTGGCTGAAGTATCTTTCAGCGCTGTAATTATCTCTCGCTCAAGAAAGGTTGTGGGGGTGGGGATCAGGAGCAGATCGATGAAAATCATGAACATTACCTGCAGCTCCCTCTCAAAGTCACCAGTTCTTAGAGCACACTGTAAGGTACATCTTATCACCCCAAAGGAGGATTTCAGACCAAAGTTCATGTTCTGTCTTGGCTTGGGGATAAGCAGGGGTGCTCCAAATTTCAATTTTACAGAAAGGAAAGGAACTTTGATACAAAGACCTTGGGCAGCATTGGTGGCAAATGGATGGCTGCGCGGAACCATGAAAGAAATGACAGAAAGTTATGGGAGTCATTACTACGCACCCAGCATCAAGAAAGTGCATTTTGGATGCATTTTCAAAAGGAAAGAGAACGGAAAAATCTGTAGATTGAAGGTGATTGAGATAAACAAAATATTCCGTTTTTCTAAAAGCTACTGTAAAGAGTCTCTGGTTTAGAAGAAGAACCCTTACCAATGATCAAGAGAGATGCGACAGATTTCTATCATCAAAGCATTATGGTTGTCAAGATGAATCATCACTTTGATGTCTTCAACAAGTAGGATTCTTTTGATCTATAATCATCAAAAATGAGATAGCCCCATTTCATGGGATTTTTCAAGGCAAACGTCTGACAGATTAAGCGGGGTCCTCATCCCGGTTGGAGGACATATCTCTTCCTTCATCATGATGCCAGCCTAGCTTTCGGCCCAAAATCCAAGGTAAGCATGGCAAAAGTCTGGAGATGCCGGGGATTGAACCCGGGGCCTCATACATGCAAAGCATGCGCTCTACCACTGAGCTACATCCCCACTTCTGCAAGGTTTGACTGTATGATTGGAAACCCTGCATTGAACCGACGGCCACATCACCCCATTCGACTCTGCAGTATACAATGTCAGTCAGGAAAATCCTTCAGCCTTGTACCTGGATGATCTTCATGGTCTTATGTACAGATGCCTATATACAGCCTTCTTAGCGCAGTAGGCAGCGCGTCAGTCTCATAATCTGAAGGTCCTGAGTTCGATCCTCAGAGAGGGCATTTATTTCCTTCTTTTGGAATGCAAAATTCTCCGATTTTCTTGAAATGCGCAAACTATGCCTAGTTCAAAGATATTTCCAAAGCAAATGTCTGACTATTTAAGTGGGGCTCTCACCCCAACTGCATGACAAACTTCTTCTTTCTGCATGATGGCAGGCTAGCCTTCTGGAAAAAAGCCAAGATAAGGAACAGAGGCTCCTGGAGATGCCGGGGATTGAACCCGGGACCTCATACATGCGAAGCATGCGCTCTACCACTGAGCTACATCCCCACTTTTGCACTCGAGCTGTTTGATGGATGCAAGGAATCCCTGAAACCCAGGGACTGCAAAGTCTCGATCATAATCAATGGAAGGTATTGTTTGAATAAAAGTGAAAGATATGGAAATCGAAGCAAAAAATCCTTCGAGCCGGATTTGAACCAGCGACCTAAGGATGTCTGACTTTATGCTACAGTCCTCCGCTCTACCAACTGAGCTATCGAAGGAGTGGCTGAAGTATCTTTCAGCGCTGTAATTATCTCTCGCTCAAGAAAGGTTGTGGGGGTGGGGATCAGGAGCAGATCGATGAAAATCATGAACATTACCTGCAGCTCCCTCTCAAAGTCACCAGTTCTTAGAGCACACTGTAAGGTACGTCTTATCACCCCAAAGGAGGATTTCAGACCAAAGTTCATGTTCTGTCTTGGCTTGGGGATAAGCAGGGGTGCTCCAAATTTCAATTTTACAGAAAGGAAAGGAACTTTGATACAAAGACCTTGGGCAGCATTGGTGGCAAATGGATGGCTGCGCGGAACCATGAAAGAAATGACAGAAAGTTATGGGAGTCATTACTACGCACCCAGCATCAAGAAAGTGCATTTTGGATGCATTTTCAAAAGGAAAGAGAACGGAAAAATCTGTAGATTGAAGGTGATTGAGATAAACAAAATATTCCGTTTTTCTAAAAGCTACTGTAAAGAGTCTCTGGTTTAGAAGAAGAACCCTTACCAATGATCAAGAGAGATGCGACAGATTTCTATCATCAAAGCATTATGGTTGTCAAGATGAATCATCACTTTGATGTCTTCAACAAGTAGGATTCTTTTGATCTATAATCATCAAAAATGAGATAGCCCCATTTCATGGGATTTTTCAAGGCAAACGTCTGACAGATTAAGCGGGGTCCTCATCCCGGTTGGAGGACATATCTCTTCCTTCATCATGATGCCAGCCTAGCTTTCGGCCCAAAATCCAAGGTAAGCATGGCAAAAGTCTGGAGATGCCGGGGATTGAACCCGGGGCCTCATACATGCAAAGCATGCGCTCTACCACTGAGCTACATCCCCACTTCTGCAAGGTTTGACTGTATGATTGGAAACCCTGCATTGAACCGACGGCCACATCACCCCATTTGACTCTGCAGTATACAATGTCAGTCAGGAAAATCCTTCAGCCTTGTACCTGGATGATCTTCATGGTCTTATGTACAGATGCCTATATACAGCCTTCTTAGCGCAGTAGGCAGCGCGTCAGTCTCATAATCTGAAGGTCCTGAGTTCGATCCTCAGAGAGGGCATTTATTTCCTTCTTTTGGAATGCAAAATTCTCCGATTTTCTTGAAATGCGCAAACTATGCCTAGTTCAAAGATTTTTCCAAAGCAAATGTCTGACTATTTAAGTGGGGCTCTCACCCCAACTGCATGACAAACTTCTTCTTTCTGCATGATGGCAGGCTAGCCTTCTGGAAAAAAGCCAAGATAAGGAACAGAGGCTCCTGGAGATGCCGGGGATTGAACCCGGGACCTCATACATGCGAAGCATGCGCTCTACCACTGAGCTACATCCCCACTTTTGCACTCGAGCTGTTTGATGGATGCAAGGAATCCCTGAAACCCAGGGACTGCAAAGTCTCGATCATAATCAATGGAAGGTATTGTTTGAATAAAAGTGAAAGATATGGAAATCGAAGCAAAAAATCCTTCGAGCCGGATTTGAACCAGCAACCTAAGGATGTCTGACTTTATGCTACAGTCCTCCGCTCTACCAACTGAGCTATCGAAGGAGTGGCTGAAGTATCTTTCAGCGCTGTAATTATCTCTCGCTCAAGAAAGGTTGTGGGGGTGGGGATCAGGAGCAGATCGATGAAAATCATGAACATTACCTGCAGCTCCCTCTCAAAGTCACCAGTTCTTAGAGCACACTGTAAGGTACGTCTTATCACCCCAAAGGAGGATTTCAGACCAAAGTTCATGTTCTGTCTTGGCTTGGGGATAAGCAGGGGTGCTCCAAATTTCAATTTTACAGAAAGGAAAGGAACTTTGATACAAAGACCTTGGGCAGCATTGGTGGCAAATGGATGGCTGCGCGGAACCATGAAAGAAATGACAGAAAGTTATGGGAGTCATTACTACGCACCCAGCATCAAGAACGTGCATTTTGGATGCATTTTCAAAAGGAAAGAGAACGGAAAAATCTGTAGATTGAAGGTGATTGAGATAAACAAAATATTCCGTTTTTCTAAAAGCTACTGTAAAGAGTCTCTGGTTTAGAAGAAGAACCCTTACCAATGATCAAGAGAGATGCGACAGATTTCTATCATCAAAGCATTATGGTTGTCAAGATGAATCATCACTTTGATGTCTTCAACAAGTAGGATTCTTTTGATCTATAATCATCAAAAATGAGATAGCCCCATTTCATGGGATTTTTCAAGGCAAACGTCTGACAGATTAAGCGGGGTCCTCATCCCGGTTGGAGGACATATCTCTTCCTTCATCATGATGCCAGCCTAGCTTTCGGCCCAAAATCCAAGGTAAGCATGGCAAAAGTCTGGAGATGCCGGGGATTGAACCCGGGGCCTCATACATGCAAAGCATGCGCTCTACCACTGAGCTACATCCCCACTTCTGCAAGGTTTGACTGTATGATTGGAAACCCTGCATTGAACCGACGGCCACATCACCCCATTCGACTCTGCAGTATACAATGTCAGTCAGGAAAATCCTTCAGCCTTGTACCTGGATGATCTTCATGGTCTTATGTACAGATGCCTATATACAGCCTTCTTAGCGCAGTAGGCAGCGCGTCAGTCTCATAATCTGAAGGTCCTGAGTTCGATCCTCAGAGAGGGCATTTATTTCCTTCTTTTGGAATGCAAAATTCTCCGATTTTCTTGAAATGCGCAAACTATGCCTAGTTCAAAGATTTTTCCAAAGCAAATGTCTGACTATTTAAGTGGGGCTCTCACCCCAACTGCATGACAAACTTCTTCTTTCTGCATGATGGCAGGCTAGCCTTCTGGAAAAAAGCCAAGATAAGGAACAGAGGCTCCTGGAGATGCCGGGGATTGAACCCGGGACCTCATACATGCGAAGCATGCGCTCTACCACTGAGCTACATCCCCACTTTTGCACTCGAGCTGTTTGATGGATGCAAGGAATCCCTGAAACCCAGGGACTGCAAAGTCTCGATCATAATCAATGGAAGGTATTGTTTGAATAAAAGTGAAAGATATGGAAATCGAAGCAAAAAATCCTTCGAGCCGGATTTGAACCAGCGACCTAAGGATGTCTGACTTTATGCTACAGTCCTCCGCTCTACCAACTGAGCTATCGAAGGAGTGGCTGAAGTATCTTTCAGCGCTGTAATTATCTCTCGCTCAAGAAAGGTTGTGGGGGTGGGGATCAGGAGCAGATCGATGAAAATCATGAACATTACCTGCAGCTCCCTCTCAAAGTCACCAGTTCTTAGAGCACACTGTAAGGTACGTCTTATCACCCCAAAGGAGGATTTCAGACCAAAGTTCATGTTCTGTCTTGGCTTGGGGATAAGCAGGGGTGCTCCAAATTTCAATTTTACAGAAAGGAAAGGAACTTTGATACAAAGACCTTGGGCAGCATTGGTGGCAAATGGATGGCTGCGCGGAACCATGAAAGAAATGACAGAAAGTTATGGGAGTCATTACTACGCACCCAGCATCAAGAACGTGCATTTTGGATGCATTTTCAAAAGGAAAGAGAACGGAAAAATCTGTAGATTGAAGGTGATTGAGATAAACAAAATATTCCGTTTTTCTAAAAGCTACTGTAAAGAGTCTCTGGTTTAGAAGAAGAACCCTTACCAATGATCAAGAGAGATGCGACAGATTTCTATCATCAAAGCATTATGGTTGTCAAGATGAATCATCACTTTGATGTCTTCAACAAGTAGGATTCTTTTGATCTATAATCATCAAAAATGAGATAGCCCCATTTCATGGGATTTTTCAAGGCAAACGTCTGACAGATTAAGCGGGGTCCTCATCCCGGTTGGAGGACATATCTCTTCCTTCATCATGATGCCAGCCTAGCTTTCCGCCCAAAATCCAAGGTAAGCATGGCAAAAGTCTGGAGATGCCGGGGATTGAACCCGGGGCCTCATACATGCAAAGCATGCGCTCTACCACTGAGCTACATCCCCACTTCTGCAAGGTTTGACTGTATGATTGGAAACCCTGCATTGAACCGACGGCCACATCACCCCATTTGACTCTGCAGTATACAATGTCAGTCAGGAAAATCCTTCAGCCTTGTACCTGGATGATCTTCATGGTCTTATGTACAGATGCCTATATACAGCCTTCTTAGCGCAGTAGGCAGCGCGTCAGTCTCATAATCTGAAGGTCCTGAGTTCGATCCTCAGAGAGGGCATTTATTTCCTTCTTTTGGAATGCAAAATTCTCCGATTTTCTTGAAATGCGCAAACTATGCCTAGTTCAAAGATTTTTCCAAAGCAAATGTCTGACTATTTAAGTGGGGCTCTCACCCCAACTGCATGACAAACTTCTTCTTTCTGCATGATGGCAGGCTAGCCTTCTGGAAAAAAGCCAAGATAAGGAACAGAGGCTCCTGGAGATGCCGGGGATTGAACCCGGGACCTCATACATGCGAAGCATGCGCTCTACCACTGAGCTACATCCCCACTTTTGCACTCGAGCTGTTTGATGGATGCAAGGAATCCCTGAAACCCAGGGACTGCAAAGTCTCGATCATAATCAATGGAAGGTATTGTTTGAATAAAAGTGAAAGATATGGAAATCGAAGCAAAAAATCCTTCGAGCCGGATTTGAACCAGCAACCTAAGGATGTCTGACTTTATGCTACAGTCCTCCGCTCTACCAACTGAGCTATCGAAGGAGTGGCTGAAGTATCTTTCAGCGCTGTAATTATCTCTCGCTCAAGAAAGGTTGTGGGGGTGGGGATCAGGAGCAGATCGATGAAAATCATGAACATTACCTGCAGCTCCCTCTCAAAGTCACCAGTTCTTAGAGCACACTGTAAGGTACGTCTTATCACCCCAAAGGAGGATTTCAGACCAAAGTTCATGTTCTGTCTTGGCTTGGGGATAAGCAGGGGTGCTCCAAATTTCAATTTTACAGAAAGGAAAGGAACTTTGATACAAAGACCTTGGGCAGCATTGGTGGCAAATGGATGGCTGCGCGGAACCATGAAAGAAATGACAGAAAGTTATGGGAGTCATTACTACGCACCCAGCATCAAGAACGTGCATTTTGGATGCATTTTCAAAAGGAAAGAGAACGGAAAAATCTGTAGATTGAAGGTGATTGAGATAAACAAAATATTCCGTTTTTCTAAAAGCTACTGTAAAGAGTCTCTGGTTTAGAAGAAGAACCCTTACCAATGATCAAGAGAGATGCGACAGATTTCTATCATCAAAGCATTATGGTTGTCAAGATGAATCATCACTTTGATGTCTTCAACAAGTAGGATTCTTTTGATCTATAATCATCAAAAATGAGATAGCCCCATTTCATGGGATTTTTCAAGGCAAACGTCTGACAGATTAAGCGGGGTCCTCATCCCGGTTGGAGGACATATCTCTTCCTTCATCATGATGCCAGCCTAGCTTTCCGCCCAAAATCCAAGGTAAGCATGGCAAAAGTCTGGAGATGCCGGGGATTGAACCCGGGGCCTCATACATGCAAAGCATGCGCTCTACCACTGAGCTACATCCCCACTTCTGCAAGGTTTGACTGTATGATTGGAAACCCTGCATTGAACCGACGGCCACATCACCCCATTTGACTCTGCAGTATACAATGTCAGTCAGGAAAATCCTTCAGCCTTGTACCTGGATGATCTTCATGGTCTTATGTACAGATGCCTATATACAGCCTTCTTAGCGCAGTAGGCAGCGCGTCAGTCTCATAATCTGAAGGTCCTGAGTTCGATCCTCAGAGAGGGCATTTATTTCCTTCTTTTGGAATGCAAAATTCTCCGATTTTCTTGAAATGCGCAAACTATGCCTAGTTCAAAGATTTTTCCAAAGCAAATGTCTGACTATTTAAGTGGGGCTCTCACCCCAACTGCATGACAAACTTCTTCTTTCTGCATGATGGCAGGCTAGCCTTCTGGAAAAAAGCCAAGATAAGGAACAGAGGCTCCTGGAGATGCCGGGGATTGAACCCGGGACCTCATACATGCGAAGCATGCGCTCTACCACTGAGCTACATCCCCACTTTTGCACTCGAGCTGTTTGATGGATGCAAGGAATCCCTGAAACCCAGGGACTGCAAAGTCTCGATCATAATCAATGGAAGGTATTGTTTGAATAAAAGTGAAAGATATGGAAATCGAAGCAAAAAATCCTTCGAGCCGGATTTGAACCAGCAACCTAAGGATGTCTGACTTTATGCTACAGTCCTCCGCTCTACCAACTGAGCTATCGAAGGAGTGGCTGAAGTATCTTTCAGCGCTGTAATTATCTCTCGCTCAAGAAAGGTTGTGGGGGTGGGGATCAGGAGCAGATCGATGAAAATCATGAACATTACCTGCAGCTCCCTCTCAAAGTCACCAGTTCTTAGAGCACACTGTAAGGTACGTCTTATCACCCCAAAGGAGGATTTCAGACCAAAGTTCATGTTCTGTCTTGGCTTGGGGATAAGCAGGGGTGCTCCAAATTTCAATTTTACAGAAAGGAAAGGAACTTTGATACAAAGACCTTGGGCAGCATTGGTGGCAAATGGATGGCTGCGCGGAACCATGAAAGAAATGACAGAAAGTTATGGGAGTCATTACTACGCACCCAGCATCAAGAACGTGCATTTTGGATGCATTTTCAAAAGGAAAGAGAACGGAAAAATCTGTAGATTGAAGGTGATTGAGATAAACAAAATATTCCGTTTTTCTAAAAGCTACTGTAAAGAGTCTCTGGTTTAGAAGAAGAACCCTTACCAATGATCAAGAGAGATGCGACAGATTTCTATCATCAAAGCATTATGGTTGTCAAGATGAATCATCACTTTGATGTCTTCAACAAGTAGGATTCTTTTGATCTATAATCATCAAAAATGAGATAGCCCCATTTCATGGGATTTTTCAAGGCAAACGTCTGACAGATTAAGCGGGGTCCTCATCCCGGTTGGAGGACATATCTCTTCCTTCATCATGATGCCAGCCTAGCTTTCGGCCCAAAATCCAAGGTAAGCATGGCAAAAGTCTGGAGATGCCGGGGATTGAACCCGGGGCCTCATACATGCAAAGCATGCGCTCTACCACTGAGCTACATCCCCACTTCTGCAAGGTTTGACTGTATGATTGGAAACCCTGCATTGAACCGACGGCCACATCACCCCATTCGACTCTGCAGTATACAATGTCAGTCAGGAAAATCCTTCAGCCTTGTACCTGGATGATCTTCATGGTCTTATGTACAGATGCCTATATACAGCCTTCTTAGCGCAGTAGGCAGCGCGTCAGTCTCATAATCTGAAGGTCCTGAGTTCGATCCTCAGAGAGGGCATTTATTTCCTTCTTTTGGAATGCAAAATTCTCCGATTTTCTTGAAATGCGCAAACTATGCCTAGTTCAAAGATTTTTCCAAAGCAAATGTCTGACTATTTAAGTGGGGCTCTCACCCCAACTGCATGACAAACTTCTTCTTTCTGCATGATGGCAGGCTAGCCTTCTGGAAAAAAGCCAAGATAAGGAACAGAGGCTCCTGGAGATGCCGGGGATTGAACCCGGGACCTCATACATGCGAAGCATGCGCTCTACCACTGAGCTACATCCCCACTTTTGCACTCGAGCTGTTTGATGGATGCAAGGAATCCCTGAAACCCAGGGACTGCAAAGTCTCGATCATAATCAATGGAAGGTATTGTTTGAATAAAAGTGAAAGATATGGAAATCGAAGCAAAAAATCCTTCGAGCCGGATTTGAACCAGCGACCTAAGGATGTCTGACTTTATGCTACAGTCCTCCGCTCTACCAACTGAGCTATCGAAGGAGTGGCTGAAGTATCTTTCAGCGCTGTAATTATCTCTCGCTCAAGAAAGGTTGTGGGGGTGGGGATCAGGAGCAGATCGATGAAAATCATGAACATTACCTGCAGCTCCCTCTCAAAGTCACCAGTTCTTAGAGCACACTGTAAGGTACGTCTTATCACCCCAAAGGAGGATTTCAGACCAAAGTTCATGTTCTGTCTTGGCTTGGGGATAAGCAGGGGTGCTCCAAATTTCAATTTTACAGAAAGGAAAGGAACTTTGATACAAAGACCTTGGGCAGCATTGGTGGCAAATGGATGGCTGCGCGGAACCATGAAAGAAATGACAGAAAGTTATGGGAGTCATTACTACGCACCCAGCATCAAGAACGTGCATTTTGGATGCATTTTCAAAAGGAAAGAGAACGGAAAAATCTGTAGATTGAAGGTGATTGAGATAAACAAAATATTCCGTTTTTCTAAAAGCTACTGTAAAGAGTCTCTGGTTTAGAAGAAGAACCCTTACCAATGATCAAGAGAGATGCGACAGATTTCTATCATCAAAGCATTATGGTTGTCAAGATGAATCATCACTTTGATGTCTTCAACAAGTAGGATTCTTTTGATCTATAATCATCAAAAATGAGATAGCCCCATTTCATGGGATTTTTCAAGGCAAACGTCTGACAGATTAAGCGGGGTCCTCATCCCGGTTGGAGGACATATCTCTTCCTTCATCATGATGCCAGCCTAGCTTTCGGCCCAAAATCCAAGGTAAGCATGGCAAAAGTCTGGAGATGCCGGGGATTGAACCCGGGGCCTCATACATGCAAAGCATGCGCTCTACCACTGAGCTACATCCCCACTTCTGCAAGGTTTGACTGTATGATTGGAAACCCTGCATTGAACCGACGGCCACATCACCCCATTTGACTCTGCAGTATACAATGTCAGTCAGGAAAATCCTTCAGCCTTGTACCTGGATGATCTTCATGGTCTTATGTACAGATGCCTATATACAGCCTTCTTAGCGCAGTAGGCAGCGCGTCAGTCTCATAATCTGAAGGTCCTGAGTTCGATCCTCAGAGAGGGCATTTATTTCCTTCTTTTGGAATGCAAAATTCTCCGATTTTCTTGAAATGCGCAAACTATGCCTAGTTCAAAGATTTTTCCAAAGCAAATGTCTGACTATTTAAGTGGGGCTCTCACCCCAACTGCATGACAAACTTCTTCTTTCTGCATGATGGCAGGCTAGCCTTCTGGAAAAAAGCCAAGATAAGGAACAGAGGCTCCTGGAGATGCCGGGGATTGAACCCGGGACCTCATACATGCGAAGCATGCGCTCTACCACTGAGCTACATCCCCACTTTTGCACTCGAGCTGTTTGATGGATGCAAGGAATCCCTGAAACCCAGGGACTGCAAAGTCTCGATCATAATCAATGGAAGGTATTGTTTGAATAAAAGTGAAAGATATGGAAATCGAAGCAAAAAATCCTTCGAGCCGGATTTGAACCAGCAACCTAAGGATGTCTGACTTTATGCTACAGTCCTCCGCTCTACCAACTGAGCTATCGAAGGAGTGGCTGAAGTATCTTTCAGCGCTGTAATTATCTCTCGCTCAAGAAAGGTTGTGGGGGTGGGGATCAGGAGCAGATCGATGAAAATCATGAACATTACCTGCAGCTCCCTCTCAAAGTCACCAGTTCTTAGAGCACACTGTAAGGTACGTCTTATCACCCCAAAGGAGGATTTCAGACCAAAGTTCATGTTCTGTCTTGGCTTGGGGATAAGCAGGGGTGCTCCAAATTTCAATTTTACAGAAAGGAAAGGAACTTTGATACAAAGACCTTGGGCAGCATTGGTGGCAAATGGATGGCTGCGCGGAACCATGAAAGAAATGACAGAAAGTTATGGGAGTCATTACTACGCACCCAGCATCAAGAACGTGCATTTTGGATGCATTTTCAAAAGGAAAGAGAACGGAAAAATCTGTAGATTGAAGGTGATTGAGATAAACAAAATATTCCGTTTTTCTAAAAGCTACTGTAAAGAGTCTCTGGTTTAGAAGAAGAACCCTTACCAATGATCAAGAGAGATGCGACAGATTTCTATCATCAAAGCATTATGGTTGTCAAGATGAATCATCACTTTGATGTCTTCAACAAGTAGGATTCTTTTGATCTATAATCATCAAAAATGAGATAGCCCCATTTCATGGGATTTTTCAAGGCAAACGTCTGACAGATTAAGCGGGGTCCTCATCCCGGTTGGAGGACATATCTCTTCCTTCATCATGATGCCAGCCTAGCTTTCCGCCCAAAATCCAAGGTAAGCATGGCAAAAGTCTGGAGATGCCGGGGATTGAACCCGGGGCCTCATACATGCAAAGCATGCGCTCTACCACTGAGCTACATCCCCACTTCTGCAAGGTTTGACTGTATGATTGGAAACCCTGCATTGAACCGACGGCCACATCACCCCATTTGACTCTGCAGTATACAATGTCAGTCAGGAAAATCCTTCAGCCTTGTACCTGGATGATCTTCATGGTCTTATGTACAGATGCCTATATACAGCCTTCTTAGCGCAGTAGGCAGCGCGTCAGTCTCATAATCTGAAGGTCCTGAGTTCGATCCTCAGAGAGGGCATTTATTTCCTTCTTTTGGAATGCAAAATTCTCCGATTTTCTTGAAATGCGCAAACTATGCCTAGTTCAAAGATTTTTCCAAAGCAAATGTCTGACTATTTAAGTGGGGCTCTCACCCCAACTGCATGACAAACTTCTTCTTTCTGCATGATGGCAGGCTAGCCTTCTGGAAAAAAGCCAAGATAAGGAACAGAGGCTCCTGGAGATGCCGGGGATTGAACCCGGGACCTCATACATGCGAAGCATGCGCTCTACCACTGAGCTACATCCCCACTTTTGCACTCGAGCTGTTTGATGGATGCAAGGAATCCCTGAAACCCAGGGACTGCAAAGTCTCGATCATAATCAATGGAAGGTATTGTTTGAATAAAAGTGAAAGATATGGAAATCGAAGCAAAAAATCCTTCGAGCCGGATTTGAACCAGCAACCTAAGGATGTCTGACTTTATGCTACAGTCCTCCGCTCTACCAACTGAGCTATCGAAGGAGTGGCTGAAGTATCTTTCAGCGCTGTAATTATCTCTCGCTCAAGAAAGGTTGTGGGGGTGGGGATCAGGAGCAGATCGATGAAAATCATGAACATTACCTGCAGCTCCCTCTCAAAGTCACCAGTTCTTAGAGCACACTGTAAGGTACGTCTTATCACCCCAAAGGAGGATTTCAGACCAAAGTTCATGTTCTGTCTTGGCTTGGGGATAAGCAGGGGTGCTCCAAATTTCAATTTTACAGAAAGGAAAGGAACTTTGATACAAAGACCTTGGGCAGCATTGGTGGCAAATGGATGGCTGCGCGGAACCATGAAAGAAATGACAGAAAGTTATGGGAGTCATTACTACGCACCCAGCATCAAGAACGTGCATTTTGGATGCATTTTCAAAAGGAAAGAGAACGGAAAAATCTGTAGATTGAAGGTGATTGAGATAAACAAAATATTCCGTTTTTCTAAAAGCTACTGTAAAGAGTCTCTGGTTTAGAAGAAGAACCCTTACCAATGATCAAGAGAGATGCGACAGATTTCTATCATCAAAGCATTATGGTTGTCAAGATGAATCATCACTTTGATGTCTTCAACAAGTAGGATTCTTTTGATCTATAATCATCAAAAATGAGATAGCCCCATTTCATGGGATTTTTCAAGGCAAACGTCTGACAGATTAAGCGGGGTCCTCATCCCGGTTGGAGGACATATCTCTTCCTTCATCATGATGCCAGCCTAGCTTTCGGCCCAAAATCCAAGGTAAGCATGGCAAAAGTCTGGAGATGCCGGGGATTGAACCCGGGGCCTCATACATGCAAAGCATGCGCTCTACCACTGAGCTACATCCCCACTTCTGCAAGGTTTGACTGTATGATTGGAAACCCTGCATTGAACCGACGGCCACATCACCCCATTCGACTCTGCAGTATACAATGTCAGTCAGGAAAATCCTTCAGCCTTGTACCTGGATGATCTTCATGGTCTTATGTACAGATGCCTATATACAGCCTTCTTAGCGCAGTAGGCAGCGCGTCAGTCTCATAATCTGAAGGTCCTGAGTTCGATCCTCAGAGAGGGCATTTATTTCCTTCTTTTGGAATGCAAAATTCTCCGATTTTCTTGAAATGCGCAAACTATGCCTAGTTCAAAGATTTTTCCAAAGCAAATGTCTGACTATTTAAGTGGGGCTCTCACCCCAACTGCATGACAAACTTCTTCTTTCTGCATGATGGCAGGCTAGCCTTCTGGAAAAAAGCCAAGATAAGGAACAGAGGCTCCTGGAGATGCCGGGGATTGAACCCGGGACCTCATACATGCGAAGCATGCGCTCTACCACTGAGCTACATCCCCACTTTTGCACTCGAGCTGTTTGATGGATGCAAGGAATCCCTGAAACCCAGGGACTGCAAAGTCTCGATCATAATCAATGGAAGGTATTGTTTGAATAAAAGTGAAAGATATGGAAATCGAAGCAAAAAATCCTTCGAGCCGGATTTGAACCAGCGACCTAAGGATGTCTGACTTTATGCTACAGTCCTCCGCTCTACCAACTGAGCTATCGAAGGAGTGGCTGAAGTATCTTTCAGCGCTGTAATTATCTCTCGCTCAAGAAAGGTTGTGGGGGTGGGGATCAGGAGCAGATCGATGAAAATCATGAACATTACCTGCAGCTCCCTCTCAAAGTCACCAGTTCTTAGAGCACACTGTAAGGTACGTCTTATCACCCCAAAGGAGGATTTCAGACCAAAGTTCATGTTCTGTCTTGGCTTGGGGATAAGCAGGGGTGCTCCAAATTTCAATTTTACAGAAAGGAAAGGAACTTTGATACAAAGACCTTGGGCAGCATTGGTGGCAAATGGATGGCTGCGCGGAACCATGAAAGAAATGACAGAAAGTTATGGGAGTCATTACTACGCACCCAGCATCAAGAACGTGCATTTTGGATGCATTTTCAAAAGGAAAGAGAACGGAAAAATCTGTAGATTGAAGGTGATTGAGATAAACAAAATATTCCGTTTTTCTAAAAGCTACTGTAAAGAGTCTCTGGTTTAGAAGAAGAACCCTTACCAATGATCAAGAGAGATGCGACAGATTTCTATCATCAAAGCATTATGGTTGTCAAGATGAAT
The DNA here is from genome assembly GCF_964204655.1 of Triturus cristatus. NCBI lineage: Eukaryota > Metazoa > Chordata > Amphibia > Caudata > Salamandridae > Triturus > Triturus cristatus. Next base: position 108,284,227 of record NC_140585.1, read on the forward strand.
CATCACTTTGATGTCTTCAACAAGTAGGATTCTTTTGATCTATAATCATCAAAAATGAGATAGCCCCATTTCATGGGATTTTTCAAGGCAAACGTCTGACAGATTAAGCGGGGTCCTCATCCCGGTTGGAGGACATATCTCTTCCTTCATCATGATGCCAGCCTAGCTTTCGGCCCAAAATCCAAGGTAAGCATGGCAAAAGTCTGGAGATGCCGGGGATTGAACCCGGGGCCTCATACATGCAAAGCATGCGCTCTACCACTGAGCTACATCCCCACTTCTGCAAGGTTTGACTGTATGATTGGAAACCCTGCATTGAACCGACGGCCACATCACCCCATTCGACTCTGCAGTATACAATGTCAGTCAGGAAAATCCTTCAGCCTTGTACCTGGATGATCTTCATGGTCTTATGTACAGATGCCTATATACAGCCTTCTTAGCGCAGTAGGCAGCGCGTCAGTCTCATAATCTGAAGGTCCTGAGTTCGATCCTCAGAGAGGGCATTTATTTCCTTCTTTTGGAATGCAAAATTCTCCGATTTTCTTGAAATGCGCAAACTATGCCTAGTTCAAAGATTTTTCCAAAGCAAATGTCTGACTATTTAAGTGGGGCTCTCACCCCAACTGCATGACAAACTTCTTCTTTCTGCATGATGGCAGGCTAGCCTTCTGGAAAAAAGCCAAGATAAGGAACAGAGGCTCCTGGAGATGCCGGGGATTGAACCCGGGACCTCATACATGCGAAGCATGCGCTCTACCACTGAGCTACATCCCCACTTTTGCACTCGAGCTGTTTGATGGATGCAAGGAATCCCTGAAACCCAGGGACTGCAAAGTCTCGATCATAATCAATGGAAGGTATTGTTTGAATAAAAGTGAAATATATGGAAATCGAAGCACAAAATCCTTCGAGCCGGATTTGAACCAGCGACCTAAGGATGTCTGACTTTATGCTACAGTCCTCCGCTCTACCAACTGAGCTATCGAAGGAGTGGCTGAAGTATCTTTCAGCGCTGTAATTATCTCTCGCTCAAGAAAGGTTGTGGGGGTGGGGATCAGGAGCAGATCGATGAAAATCATGAACATTACCTGCAGCTCCCTCTCAAAGTCACCAGTTCTTAGAGCACACTGTAAGGTACGTCTTATCACCCCAAAGGAGGATTTCAGACCAAAGTTCATGTTCTGTCTTGGCTTGGGGATAAGCAGGGGTGCTCCAAATTTCAATTTTACAGAAAGGAAAGGAACTTTGATACAAAGACCTTGGGCAGCATTGGTGGCAAATGGATGGCTGCGCGGAACCATGAAAGAAATGACAGAAAGTTATGGGAGTCATTACTACGCACCCAGCATCAAGAACGTGCATTTTGGATGCATTTTCAAAAGGAAAGAGAACGGAAAAATCTGTAGATTGAAGGTGATTGAGATAAACAAAATATTCCGTTTTTCTAAAAGCTACTGTAAAGAGTCTCTGGTTTAGAAGAAGAACCCTTACCAATGATCAAGAGAGATGCGACAGATTTCTATCATCAAAGCATTATGGTTGTCAAGATGAATCATCACTTTGATGTCTTCAACAAGTAGGATTCTTTTGATCTATAATCATCAAAAATGAGATAGCCCCATTTCATGGGATTTTTCAAGGCAAACGTCTGACAGATTAAGCGGGGTCCTCATCCCGGTTGGAGGACATATCTCTTCCTTCATCATGATGCCAGCCTAGCTTTCGGCCCAAAATCCAAGGTAAGCATGGCAAAAGTCTGGAGATGCCGGGGATTGAACCCGGGGCCTCATACATGCAAAGCATGCGCTCTACCACTGAGCTACATCCCCACTTCTGCAAGGTTTGACTGTATGATTGGAAACCCTGCATTGAACCGACGGCCACATCACCCCATTTGACTCTGCAGTATACAATGTCAGTCAGGAAAATCCTTCAGCCTTGTACCTGGATGATCTTCATGGTCTTATGTACAGATGCCTATATACAGCCTTCTTAGCGCAGTAGGCAGCGCGTCAGTCTCATAATCTGAAGGTCCTGAGTTCGATCCTCAGAGAGGGCATTTATTTCCTTCTTTTGGAATGCAAAATTCTCCGATTTTCTTGAAATGCGCAAACTATGCCTAGTTCAAAGATTTTTCCAAAGCAAATGTCTGACTATTTAAGTGGGGCTCTCACCCCAACTGCATGACAAACTTCTTCTTTCTGCATGATGGCAGGCTAGCCTTCTGGAAAAAAGCCAAGATAAGGAACAGAGGCTCCTGGAGATGCCGGGGATTGAACCCGGGACCTCATACATGCGAAGCATGCGCTCTACCACTGAGCTACATCCCCACTTTTGCACTCGAGCTGTTTGATGGATGCAAGGAATCCCTGAAACCCAGGGACTGCAAAGTCTCGATCATAATCAATGGAAGGTATTGTTTGAATAAAAGTGAAAGATATGGAAATCGAAGCAAAAAATCCTTCGAGCCGGATTTGAACCAGCAACCTAAGGATGTCTGACTTTATGCTACAGTCCTCCGCTCTACCAACTGAGCTATCGAAGGAGTGGCTGAAGTATCTTTCAGCGCTGTAATTATCTCTCGCTCAAGAAAGGTTGTGGGGGTGGGGATCAGGAGCAGATCGATGAAAATCATGAACATTACCTGCAGCTCCCTCTCAAAGTCACCAGTTCTTAGAGCACACTGTAAGGTACGTCTTATCACCCCAAAGGAGGATTTCAGACCAAAGTTCATGTTCTGTCTTGGCTTGGGGATAAGCAGGGGTGCTCCAAATTTCAATTTTACAGAAAGGAAAGGAACTTTGATACAAAGACCTTGGGCAGCATTGGTGGCAAATGGATGGCTGCGCGGAACCATGAAAGAAATGACAGAAAGTTATGGGAGTCATTACTACGCACCCAGCATCAAGAACGTGCATTTTGGATGCATTTTCAAAAGGAAAGAGAACGGAAAAATCTGTAGATTGAAGGTGATTGAGATAAACAAAATATTCCGTTTTTCTAAAAGCTACTGTAAAGAGTCTCTGGTTTAGAAGAAGAACCCTTACCAATGATCAAGAGAGATGCGACAGATTTCTATCATCAAAGCATTATGGTTGTCAAGATGAATCATCACTTTGATGTCTTCAACAAGTAGGATTCTTTTGATCTATAATCATCAAAAATGAGATAGCCCCATTTCATGGGATTTTTCAAGGCAAACGTCTGACAGATTAAGCGGGGTCCTCATCCCGGTTGGAGGACATATCTCTTCCTTCATCATGATGCCAGCCTAGCTTTCGGCCCAAAATCCAAGGTAAGCATGGCAAAAGTCTGGAGATGCCGGGGATTGAACCCGGGGCCTCATACATGCAAAGCATGCGCTCTACCACTGAGCTACATCCCCACTTCTGCAAGGTTTGACTGTATGATTGGAAACCCTGCATTGAACCGACGGCCACATCACCCCATTTGACTCTGCAGTATACAATGTCAGTCAGGAAAATCCTTCAGCCTTGTACCTGGATGATCTTCATGGTCTTATGTACAGATGCCTATATACAGCCTTCTTAGCGCAGTAGGCAGCGCGTCAGTCTCATAATCTGAAGGTCCTGAGTTCGATCCTCAGAGAGGGCATTTATTTCCTTCTTTTGGAATGCAAAATTCTCCGATTTTCTTGAAATGCGCAAACTATGCCTAGTTCAAAGATTTTTCCAAAGCAAATGTCTGACTATTTAAGTGGGGCTCTCACCCCAACTGCATGACAAACTTCTTCTTTCTGCATGATGGCAGGCTAGCCTTCTGGAAAAAAGCCAAGATAAGGAACAGAGGCTCCTGGAGATGCCGGGGATTGAACCCGGGACCTCATACATGCGAAGCATGCGCTCTACCACTGAGCTACATCCCCACTTTTGCACTCGAGCTGTTTGATGGATGCAAGGAATCCCTGAAACCCAGGGACTGCAAAGTCTCGATCATAATCAATGGAAGGTATTGTTTGAATAAAAGTGAAAGATATGGAAATCGAAGCAAAAAATCCTTCGAGCCGGATTTGAACCAGCAACCTAAGGATGTCTGACTTTATGCTACAGTCCTCCGCTCTACCAACTGAGCTATCGAAGGAGTGGCTGAAGTATCTTTCAGCGCTGTAATTATCTCTCGCTCAAGAAAGGTTGTGGGGGTGGGGATCAGGAGCAGATCGATGAAAATCATGAACATTACCTGCAGCTCCCTCTCAAAGTCACCAGTTCTTAGAGCACACTGTAAGGTACGTCTTATCACCCCAAAGGAGGATTTCAGACCAAAGTTCATGTTCTGTCTTGGCTTGGGGATAAGCAGGGGTGCTCCAAATTTCAATTTTACAGAAAGGAAAGGAACTTTGATACAAAGACCTTGGGCAGCATTGGTGGCAAATGGATGGCTGCGCGGAACCATGAAAGAAATGACAGAAAGTTATGGGAGTCATTACTACGCACCCAGCATCAAGAACGTGCATTTTGGATGCATTTTCAAAAGGAAAGAGAACGGAAAAATCTGTAGATTGAAGGTGATTGAGATAAACAAAATATTCCGTTTTTCTAAAAGCTACTGTAAAGAGTCTCTGGTTTAGAAGAAGAACCCTTACCAATGATCAAGAGAGATGCGACAGATTTCTATCATCAAAGCATTATGGTTGTCAAGATGAATCATCACTTTGATGTCTTCAACAAGTAGGATTCTTTTGATCTATAATCATCAAAAATGAGATAGCCCCATTTCATGGGATTTTTCAAGGCAAACGTCTGACAGATTAAGCGGGGTCCTCATCCCGGTTGGAGGACATATCTCTTCCTTCATCATGATGCCAGCCTAGCTTTCCGCCCAAAATCCAAGGTAAGCATGGCAAAAGTCTGGAGATGCCGGGGATTGAACCCGGGGCCTCATACATGCAAAGCATGCGCTCTACCACTGAGCTACATCCCCACTTCTGCAAGGTTTGACTGTATGATTGGAAACCCTGCATTGAACCGACGGCCACATCACCCCATTTGACTCTGCAGTATACAATGTCAGTCAGGAAAATCCTTCAGCCTTGTACCTGGATGATCTTCATGGTCTTATGTACAGATGCCTATATACAGCCTTCTTAGCGCAGTAGGCAGCGCGTCAGTCTCATAATCTGAAGGTCCTGAGTTCGATCCTCAGAGAGGGCATTTATTTCCTTCTTTTGGAATGCAAAATTCTCCGATTTTCTTGAAATGCGCAAACTATGCCTAGTTCAAAGATTTTTCCAAAGCAAATGTCTGACTATTTAAGTGGGGCTCTCACCCCAACTGCATGACAAACTTCTTCTTTCTGCATGATGGCAGGCTAGCCTTCTGGAAAAAAGCCAAGATAAGGAACAGAGGCTCCTGGAGATGCCGGGGATTGAACCCGGGACCTCATACATGCGAAGCATGCGCTCTACCACTGAGCTACATCCCCACTTTTGCACTCGAGCTGTTTGATGGATGCAAGGAATCCCTGAAACCCAGGGACTGCAAAGTCTCGATCATAATCAATGGAAGGTATTGTTTGAATAAAAGTGAAAGATATGGAAATCGAAGCAAAAAATCCTTCGAGCCGGATTTGAACCAGCAACCTAAGGATGTCTGACTTTATGCTACAGTCCTCCGCTCTACCAACTGAGCTATCGAAGGAGTGGCTGAAGTATCTTTCAGCGCTGTAATTATCTCTCGCTCAAGAAAGGTTGTGGGGGTGGGGATCAGGAGCAGATCGATGAAAATCATGAACATTACCTGCAGCTCCCTCTCAAAGTCACCAGTTCTTAGAGCACACTGTAAGGTACGTCTTATCACCCCAAAGGAGGATTTCAGACCAAAGTTCATGTTCTGTCTTGGCTTGGGGATAAGCAGGGGTGCTCCAAATTTCAATTTTACAGAAAGGAAAGGAACTTTGATACAAAGACCTTGGGCAGCATTGGTGGCAAATGGATGGCTGCGCGGAACCATGAAAGAAATGACAGAAAGTTATGGGAGTCATTACTACGCACCCAGCATCAAGAACGTGCATTTTGGATGCATTTTCAAAAGGAAAGAGAACGGAAAAATCTGTAGATTGAAGGTGATTGAGATAAACAAAATATTCCGTTTTTCTAAAAGCTACTGTAAAGAGTCTCTGGTTTAGAAGAAGAACCCTTACCAATGATCAAGAGAGATGCGACAGATTTCTATCATCAAAGCATTATGGTTGTCAAGATGAATCATCACTTTGATGTCTTCAACAAGTAGGATTCTTTTGATCTATAATCATCAAAAATGAGATAGCCCCATTTCATGGGATTTTTCAAGGCAAACGTCTGACAGATTAAGCGGGGTCCTCATCCCGGTTGGAGGACATATCTCTTCCTTCATCATGATGCCAGCCTAGCTTTCGGCCCAAAATCCAAGGTAAGCATGGCAAAAGTCTGGAGATGCCGGGGATTGAACCCGGGGCCTCATACATGCAAAGCATGCGCTCTACCACTGAGCTACATCCCCACTTCTGCAAGGTTTGACTGTATGATTGGAAACCCTGCATTGAACCGACGGCCACATCACCCCATTCGACTCTGCAGTATACAATGTCAGTCAGGAAAATCCTTCAGCCTTGTACCTGGATGATCTTCATGGTCTTATGTACAGATGCCTATATACAGCCTTCTTAGCGCAGTAGGCAGCGCGTCAGTCTCATAATCTGAAGGTCCTGAGTTCGATCCTCAGAGAGGGCATTTATTTCCTTCTTTTGGAATGCAAAATTCTCCGATTTTCTTGAAATGCGCAAACTATGCCTAGTTCAAAGATTTTTCCAAAGCAAATGTCTGACTATTTAAGTGGGGCTCTCACCCCAACTGCATGACAAACTTCTTCTTTCTGCATGATGGCAGGCTAGCCTTCTGGAAAAAAGCCAAGATAAGGAACAGAGGCTCCTGGAGATGCCGGGGATTGAACCCGGGACCTCATACATGCGAAGCATGCGCTCTACCACTGAGCTACATCCCCACTTTTGCACTCGAGCTGTTTGATGGATGCAAGGAATCCCTGAAACCCAGGGACTGCAAAGTCTCGATCATAATCAATGGAAGGTATTGTTTGAATAAAAGTGAAAGATATGGAAATCGAAGCAAAAAATCCTTCGAGCCGGATTTGAACCAGCGACCTAAGGATGTCTGACTTTATGCTACAGTCCTCCGCTCTACCAACTGAGCTATCGAAGGAGTGGCTGAAGTATCTTTCAGCGCTGTAATTATCTCTCGCTCAAGAAAGGTTGTGGGGGTGGGGATCAGGAGCAGATCGATGAAAATCATGAACATTACCTGCAGCTCCCTCTCAAAGTCACCAGTTCTTAGAGCACACTGTAAGGTACGTCTTATCACCCCAAAGGAGGATTTCAGACCAAAGTTCATGTTCTGTCTTGGCTTGGGGATAAGCAGGGGTGCTCCAAATTTCAATTTTACAGAAAGGAAAGGAACTTTGATACAAAGACCTTGGGCAGCATTGGTGGCAAATGGATGGCTGCGCGGAACCATGAAAGAAATGACAGAAAGTTATGGGAGTCATTACTACGCACCCAGCATCAAGAACGTGCATTTTGGATGCATTTTCAAAAGGAAAGAGAACGGAAAAATCTGTAGATTGAAGGTGATTGAGATAAACAAAATATTCCGTTTTTCTAAAAGCTACTGTAAAGAGTCTCTGGTTTAGAAGAAGAACCCTTACCAATGATCAAGAGAGATGCGACAGATTTCTATCATCAAAGCATTATGGTTGTCAAGATGAATCATCACTTTGATGTCTTCAACAAGTAGGATTCTTTTGATCTATAATCATCAAAAATGAGATAGCCCCATTTCATGGGATTTTTCAAGGCAAACGTCTGACAGATTAAGCGGGGTCCTCATCCCGGTTGGAGGACATATCTCTTCCTTCATCATGATGCCAGCCTAGCTTTCGGCCCAAAATCCAAGGTAAGCATGGCAAAAGTCTGGAGATGCCGGGGATTGAACCCGGGGCCTCATACATGCAAAGCATGCGCTCTACCACTGAGCTACATCCCCACTTCTGCAAGGTTTGACTGTATGATTGGAAACCCTGCATTGAACCGACGGCCACATCACCCCATTCGACTCTGCAGTATACAATGTCAGTCAGGAAAATCCTTCAGCCTTGTACCTGGATGATCTTCATGGTCTTATGTACAGATGCCTATATACAGCCTTCTTAGCGCAGTAGGCAGCGCGTCAGTCTCATAATCTGAAGGTCCTGAGTTCGATCCTCAGAGAGGGCATTTATTTCCTTCTTTTGGAATGCAAAATTCTCCGATTTTCTTGAAATGCGCAAACTATGCCTAGTTCAAAGATTTTTCCAAAGCAAATGTCTGACTATTTAAGTGGGGCTCTCACCCCAACTGCATGACAAACTTCTTCTTTCTGCATGATGGCAGGCTAGCCTTCTGGAAAAAAGCCAAGATAAGGAACAGAGGCTCCTGGAGATGCCGGGGATTGAACCCGGGACCTCATACATGCGAAGCATGCGCTCTACCACTGAGCTACATCCCCACTTTTGCACTCGAGCTGTTTGATGGATGCAAGGAATCCCTGAAACCCAGGGACTGCAAAGTCTCGATCATAATCAATGGAAGGTATTGTTTGAATAAAAGTGAAATATATGGAAATCGAAGCACAAAATCCTTCGAGCCGGATTTGAACCAGCGACCTAAGGATGTCTGACTTTATGCTACAGTCCTCCGCTCTACCAACTGAGCTATCGAAGGAGTGGCTGAAGTATCTTTCAGCGCTGTAATTATCTCTCGCTCAAGAAAGGTTGTGGGGGTGGGGATCAGGAGCAGATCGATGAAAATCATGAACATTACCTGCAGCTCCCTCTCAAAGTCACCAGTTCTTAGAGCACACTGTAAGGTACGTCTTATCACCCCAAAGGAGGATTTCAGACCAAAGTTCATGTTCTGTCTTGGCTTGGGGATAAGCAGGGGTGCTCCAAATTTCAATTTTACAGAAAGGAAAGGAACTTTGATACAAAGACCTTGGGCAGCATTGGTGGCAAATGGATGGCTGCGCGGAACCATGAAAGAAATGACAGAAAGTTATGGGAGTCATTACTACGCACCCAGCATCAAGAACGTGCATTTTGGATGCATTTTCAAAAGGAAAGAGAACGGAAAAATCTGTAGATTGAAGGTGATTGAGATAAACAAAATATTCCGTTTTTCTAAAAGCTACTGTAAAGAGTCTCTGGTTTAGAAGAAGAACCCTTACCAATGATCAAGAGAGATGCGACAGATTTCTATCATCAAAGCATTATGGTTGTCAAGATGAATCATCACTTTGATGTCTTCAACAAGTAGGATTCTTTTGATCTATAATCATCAAAAATGAGATAGCCCCATTTCATGGGATTTTTCAAGGCAAACGTCTGACAGATTAAGCGGGGTCCTCATCCCGGTTGGAGGACATATCTCTTCCTTCATCATGATGCCAGCCTAGCTTTCGGCCCAAAATCCAAGGTAAGCATGGCAAAAGTCTGGAGATGCCGGGGATTGAACCCGGGGCCTCATACATGCAAAGCATGCGCTCTACCACTGAGCTACATCCCCACTTCTGCAAGGTTTGACTGTATGATTGGAAACCCTGCATTGAACCGACGGCCACATCACCCCATTTGACTCTGCAGTATACAATGTCAGTCAGGAAAATCCTTCAGCCTTGTACCTGGATGATCTTCATGGTCTTATGTACAGATGCCTATATACAGCCTTCTTAGCGCAGTAGGCAGCGCGTCAGTCTCATAATCTGAAGGTCCTGAGTTCGATCCTCAGAGAGGGCATTTATTTCCTTCTTTTGGAATGCAAAATTCTCCGATTTTCTTGAAATGCGCAAACTATGCCTAGTTCAAAGATTTTTCCAAAGCAAATGTCTGACTATTTAAGTGGGGCTCTCACCCCAACTGCATGACAAACTTCTTCTTTCTGCATGATGGCAGGCTAGCCTTCTGGAAAAAAGCCAAGATAAGGAACAGAGGCTCCTGGAGATGCCGGGGATTGAACCCGGGACCTCATACATGCGAAGCATGCGCTCTACCACTGAGCTACATCCCCACTTTTGCACTCGAGCTGTTTGATGGATGCAAGGAATCCCTGAAACCCAGGGACTGCAAAGTCTCGATCATAATCAATGGAAGGTATTGTTTGAATAAAAGTGAAAGATATGGAAATCGAAGCAAAAAATCCTTCGAGCCGGATTTGAACCAGCGACCTAAGGATGTCTGACTTTATGCTACAGTCCTCCGCTCTACCAACTGAGCTATCGAAGGAGTGGCTGAAGTATCTTTCAGCGCTGTAATTATCTCTCGCTCAAGAAAGGTTGTGGGGGTGGGGATCAGGAGCAGATCGATGAAAATCATGAACATTACCTGCAGCTCCCTCTCAAAGTCACCAGTTCTTAGAGCACACTGTAAGGTACGTCTTATCACCCCAAAGGAGGATTTCAGACCAAAGTTCATGTTCTGTCTTGGCTTGGGGATAAGCAGGGGTGCTCCAAATTTCAATTTTACAGAAAGGAAAGGAACTTTGATACAAAGACCTTGGGCAGCATTGGTGGCAAATGGATGGCTGCGCGGAACCATGAAAGAAATGACAGAAAGTTATGGGAGTCATTACTACGCACCCAGCATCAAGAACGTGCATTTTGGATGCATTTTCAAAAGGAAAGAGAACGGAAAAATCTGTAGATTGAAGGTGATTGAGATAAACAAAATATTCCGTTTTTCTAAAAGCTACTGTAAAGAGTCTCTGGTTTAGAAGAAGAACCCTTACCAATGATCAAGAGAGATGCGACAGATTTCTATCATCAAAGCATTATGGTTGTCAAGATGAATCATCACTTTGATGTCTTCAACAAGTAGGATTCTTTTGATCTATAATCATCAAAAATGAGATAGCCCCATTTCATGGGATTTTTCAAGGCAAACGTCTGACAGATTAAGCGGGGTCCTCATCCCGGTTGGAGGACATATCTCTTCCTTCATCATGATGCCAGCCTAGCTTTCCGCCCAAAATCCAAGGTAAGCATGGCAAAAGTCTGGAGATGCCGGGGATTGAACCCGGGGCCTCATACATGCAAAGCATGCGCTCTACCACTGAGCTACATCCCCACTTCTGCAAGGTTTGACTGTATGATTGGAAACCCTGCATTGAACCGACGGCCACATCACCCCATTTGACTCTGCAGTATACAATGTCAGTCAGGAAAATCCTTCAGCCTTGTACCTGGATGATCTTCATGGTCTTATGTACAGATGCCTATATACAGCCTTCTTAGCGCAGTAGGCAGCGCGTCAGTCTCATAATCTGAAGGTCCTGAGTTCGATCCTCAGAGAGGGCATTTATTTCCTTCTTTTGGAATGCAAAATTCTCCGATTTTCTTGAAATGCGCAAACTATGCCTAGTTCAAAGATTTTTCCAAAGCAAATGTCTGACTATTTAAGTGGGGCTCTCACCCCAACTGCATGACAAACTTCTTCTTTCTGCATGATGGCAGGCTAGCCTTCTGGAAAAAAGCCAAGATAAGGAACAGAGGCTCCTGGAGATGCCGGGGATTGAACCCGGGACCTCATACATGCGAAGCATGCGCTCTACCACTGAGCTACATCCCCACTTTTGCACTCGAGCTGTTTGATGGATGCAAGGAATCCCTGAAACCCAGGGACTGCAAAGTCTCGATCATAATCAATGGAAGGTATTGTTTGAATAAAAGTGAAAGATATGGAAATCGAAGCAAAAAATCCTTCGAGCCGGATTTGAACCAGCAACCTAAGGATGTCTGACTTTATGCTACAGTCCTCCGCTCTACCAACTGAGCTATCGAAGGAGTGGCTGAAGTATCTTTCAGCGCTGTAATTATCTCTCGCTCAAGAAAGGTTGTGGGGGTGGGGATCAGGAGCAGATCGATGAAAATCATGAACATTACCTGCAGCTCCCTCTCAAAGTCACCAGTTCTTAGAGCACACTGTAAGGTACGTCTTATCACCCCAAAGGAGGATTTCAGACCAAAGTTCATGTTCTGTCTTGGCTTGGGGATAAGCAGGGGTGCTCCAAATTTCAATTTTACAGAAAGGAAAGGAACTTTGATACAAAGACCTTGGGCAGCATTGGTGGCAAATGGATGGCTGCGCGGAACCATGAAAGAAATGACAGAAAGTTATGGGAGTCATTACTACGCACCCAGCATCAAGAACGTGCATTTTGGATGCATTTTCAAAAGGAAAGAGAACGGAAAAATCTGTAGATTGAAGGTGATTGAGATAAACAAAATATTCCGTTTTTCTAAAAGCTACTGTAAAGAGTCTCTGGTTTAGAAGAAGAACCCTTACCAATGATCAAGAGAGATGCGACAGATTTCTATCATCAAAGCATTATGGTTGTCAAGATGAATCATCACTTTGATGTCTTCAACAAGTAGGATTCTTTTGATCTATAATCATCAAAAATGAGATAGCCCCATTTCATGGGATTTTTCAAGGCAAACGTCTGACAGATTAAGCGGGGTCCTCATCCCGGTTGGAGGACATATCTCTTCCTTCATCATGATGCCAGCCTAGCTTTCGGCCCAAAATCCAAGGTAAGCATGGCAAAAGTCTGGAGATGCCGGGGATTGAACCCGGGGCCTCATACATGCAAAGCATGCGCTCTACCACTGAGCTACATCCCCACTTCTGCAAGGTTTGACTGTATGATTGGAAACCCTGCATTGAACCGACGGCCACATCACCCCATTCGACTCTGCAGTATACAATGTCAGTCAGGAAAATCCTTCAGCCTTGTACCTGGATGATCTTCATGGTCTTATGTACAGATGCCTATATACAGCCTTCTTAGCGCAGTAGGCAGCGCGTCAGTCTCATAATCTGAAGGTCCTGAGTTCGATCCTCAGAGAGGGCATTTATTTCCTTCTTTTGGAATGCAAAATTCTCCGATTTTCTTGAAATGCGCAAACTATGCCTAGTTCAAAGATTTTTCCAAAGCAAATGTCTGACTATTTAAGTGGGGCTCTCACCCCAACTGCATGACAAACTTCTTCTTTCTGCATGATGGCAGGCTAGCCTTCTGGAAAAAAGCCAAGATAAGGAACAGAGGCTCCTGGAGATGCCGGGGATTGAACCCGGGACCTCATACATGCGAAGCATGCGCTCTACCACTGAGCTACATCCCCACTTTTGCACTCGAGCTGTTTGATGGATGCAAGGAATCCCTGAAACCCAGGGACTGCAAAGTCTCGATCATAATCAATGGAAGGTATTGTTTGAATAAAAGTGAAAGATATGGAAATCGAAGCAAAAAATCCTTCGAGCCGGATTTGAACCAGCGACCTAAGGATGTCTGACTTTATGCTACAGTCCTCCGCTCTACCAACTGAGCTATCGAAGGAGTGGCTGAAGTATCTTTCAGCGCTGTAATTATCTCTCGCTCAAGAAAGGTTGTGGGGGTGGGGATCAGGAGCAGATCGATGAAAATCATGAACATTACCTGCAGCTCCCTCTCAAAGTCACCAGTTCTTAGAGCACACTGTAAGGTACGTCTTATCACCCCAAAGGAGGATTTCAGACCAAAGTTCATGTTCTGTCTTGGCTTGGGGATAAGCAGGGGTGCTCCAAATTTCAATTTTACAGAAAGGAAAGGAACTTTGATACAAAGACCTTGGGCAGCATTGGTGGCAAATGGATGGCTGCGCGGAACCATGAAAGAAATGACAGAAAGTTATGGGAGTCATTACTACGCACCCAGCATCAAGAACGTGCATTTTGGATGCATTTTCAAAAGGAAAGAGAACGGAAAAATCTGTAGATTGAAGGTGATTGAGATAAACAAAATATTCCGTTTTTCTAAAAGCTACTGTAAAGAGTCTCTGGTTTAGAAGAAGAACCCTTACCAATGATCAAGAGAGATGCGACAGATTTCTATCATCAAAGCATTATGGTTGTCAAGATGAATCATCACTTTGATGTCTTCAACAAGTAGGATTCTTTTGATCTATAATCATCAAAAATGAGATAGCCCCATTTCATGGGATTTTTCAAGGCAAACGTCTGACAGATTAAGCGGGGTCCTCATCCCGGTTGGAGGACATATCTCTTCCTTCATCATGATGCCAGCCTAGCTTTCGGCCCAAAATCCAAGGTAAGCATGGCAAAAGTCTGGAGATGCCGGGGATTGAACCCGGGGCCTCATACATGCAAAGCATGCGCTCTACCACTGAGCTACATCCCCACTTCTGCAAGGTTTGACTGTATGATTGGAAACCCTGCATTGAACCGACGGCCACATCACCCCATTCGACTCTGCAGTATACAATGTCAGTCAGGAAAATCCTTCAGCCTTGTACCTGGATGATCTTCATGGTCTTATGTACAGATGCCTATATACAGCCTTCTTAGCGCAGTAGGCAGCGCGTCAGTCTCATAATCTGAAGGTCCTGAGTTCGATCCTCAGAGAGGGCATTTATTTCCTTCTTTTGGAATGCAAAATTCTCCGATTTTCTTGAAATGCGCAAACTATGCCTAGTTCAAAGATTTTTCCAAAGCAAATGTCTGACTATTTAAGTGGGGCTCTCACCCCAACTGCATGACAAACTTCTTCTTTCTGCATGATGGCAGGCTAGCCTTCTGGAAAAAAGCCAAGATAAGGAACAGAGGCTCCTGGAGATGCCGGGGATTGAACCCGGGACCTCATACATGCGAAGCATGCGCTCTACCACTGAGCTACATCCCCACTTTTGCACTCGAGCTGTTTGATGGATGCAAGGAATCCCTGAAACCCAGGGACTGCAAAGTCTCGATCATAATCAATGGAAGGTATTGTTTGAATAAAAGTGAAAGATATGGAAATCGAAGCAAAAAATCCTTCGAGCCGGATTTGAACCAGCGACCTAAGGATGTCTGACTTTATGCTACAGTCCTCCGCTCTACCAACTGAGCTATCGAAGGAGTGGCTGAAGTATCTTTCAGCGCTGTAATTATCTCTCGCTCAAGAAAGGTTGTGGGGGTGGGGATCAGGAGCAGATCGATGAAAATCATGAACATTACCTGCAGCTCCCTCTCAAAGTCACCAGTTCTTAGAGCACACTGTAAGGTACGTCTTATCACCCCAAAGGAGGATTTCAGACCAAAGTTCATGTTCTGTCTTGGCTTGGGGATAAGCAGGGGTGCTCCAAATTTCAATTTTACAGAAAGGAAAGGAACTTTGATACAAAGACCTTGGGCAGCATTGGTGGCAAATGGATGGCTGCGCGGAACCATGAAAGAAATGACAGAAAGTTATGGGAGTCATTACTACGCACCCAGCATCAAGAACGTGCATTTTGGATGCATTTTCAAAAGGAAAGAGAACGGAAAAATCTGTAGATTGAAGGTGATTGAGATAAACAAAATATTCCGTTTTTCTAAAAGCTACTGTAAAGAGTCTCTGGTTTAGAAGAAGAACCCTTACCAATGATCAAGAGAGATGCGACAGATTTCTATCATCAAAGCATTATGGTTGTCAAGATGAATCATCACTTTGATGTCTTCAACAAGTAGGATTCTTTTGATCTATAATCATCAAAAATGAGATAGCCCCATTTCATGGGATTTTTCAAGGCAAACGTCTGACAGATTAAGCGGGGTCCTCATCCCGGTTGGAGGACATATCTCTTCCTTCATCATGATGCCAGCCTAGCTTTCGGCCCAAAATCCAAGGTAAGCATGGCAAAAGTCTGGAGATGCCGGGGATTGAACCCGGGGCCTCATACATGCAAAGCATGCGCTCTACCACTGAGCTACATCCCCACTTCTGCAAGGTTTGACTGTATGATTGGAAACCCTGCATTGAACCGACGGCCACATCACCCCATTCGACTCTGCAGTATACAATGTCAGTCAGGAAAATCCTTCAGCCTTGTACCTGGATGATCTTCATGGTCTTATGTACAGATGCCTATATACAGCCTTCTTAGCGCAGTAGGCAGCGCGTCAGTCTCATAATCTGAAGGTCCTGAGTTCGATCCTCAGAGAGGGCATTTATTTCCTTCTTTTGGAATGCAAAATTCTCCGATTTTCTTGAAATGCGCAAACTATGCCTAGTTCAAAGATTTTTCCAAAGCAAATGTCTGACTATTTAAGTGGGGCTCTCACCCCAACTGCATGACAAACTTCTTCTTTCTGCATGATGGCAGGCTAGCCTTCTGGAAAAAAGCCAAGATAAGGAACAGAGGCTCCTGGAGATGCCGGGGATTGAACCCGGGACCTCATACATGCGAAGCATGCGCTCTACCACTGAGCTACATCCCCACTTTTGCACTCGAGCTGTTTGATGGATGCAAGGAATCCCTGAAACCCAGGGACTGCAAAGTCTCGATCATAATCAATGGAAGGTATTGTTTGAATAAAAGTGAAAGATATGGAAATCGAAGCAAAAAATCCTTCGAGCCGGATTTGAACCAGCGACCTAAGGATGTCTGACTTTATGCTACAGTCCTCCGCTCTACCAACTGAGCTATCGAAGGAGTGGCTGAAGTATCTTTCAGCGCTGTAATTATCTCTCGCTCAAGAAAGGTTGTGGGGGTGGGGATCAGGAGCAGATCGATGAAAATCATGAACATTACCTGCAGCTCCCTCTCAAAGTCACCAGTTCTTAGAGCACACTGTAAGGTACGTCTTATCACCCCAAAGGAGGATTTCAGACCAAAGTTCATGTTCTGTCTTGGCTTGGGGATAAGCAGGGGTGCTCCAAATTTCAATTTTACAGAAAGGAAAGGAACTTTGATACAAAGACCTTGGGCAGCATTGGTGGCAAATGGATGGCTGCGCGGAACCATGAAAGAAATGACAGAAAGTTATGGGAGTCATTACTACGCACCCAGCATCAAGAACGTGCATTTTGGATGCATTTTCAAAAGGAAAGAGAACGGAAAAATCTGTAGATTGAAGGTGATTGAGATAAACAAAATATTCCGTTTTTCTAAAAGCTACTGTAAAGAGTCTCTGGTTTAGAAGAAGAACCCTTACCAATGATCAAGAGAGATGCGACAGATTTCTATCATCAAAGCATTATGGTTGTCAAGATGAATCATCACTTTGATGTCTTCAACAAGTAGGATTCTTTTGATCTATAATCATCAAAAATGAGATAGCCCCATTTCATGGGATTTTTCAAGGCAAACGTCTGACAGATTAAGCGGGGTCCTCATCCCGGTTGGAGGACATATCTCTTCCTTCATCATGATGCCAGCCTAGCTTTCGGCCCAAAATCCAAGGTAAGCATGGCAAAAGTATGGAGATGCCGGGGATTGAACCCGGGGCCTCATACATGCAAAGCATGCGCTCTACCACTGAGCTACATCCCCACTTCTGCAAGGTTTGACTGTATGATTGGAAACCCTGCATTGAACCGACGGCCACATCACCCCATTCGACTCTGCAGTATACAATGTCAGTCAGGAAAATCCTTCAGCCTTGTACCTGGATGATCTTCATGGTCTTATGTACAGATGCCTATATACAGCCTTCTTAGCGCAGTAGGCAGCGCGTCAGTCTCATAATCTGAAGGTCCTGAGTTCGATCCTCAGAGAGGGCATTTATTTCCTTCTTTTGGAATGCAAAATTCTCCGATTTTCTTGAAATGCGCAAACTATGCCTAGTTCAAAGATTTTTCCAAAGCAAATGTCTGACTATTTAAGTGGGGCTCTCACCCCAACTGCATGACAAACTTCTTCTTTCTGCATGATGGCAGGCTAGCCTTCTGGAAAAAAGCCAAGATAAGGAACAGAGGCTCCTGGAGATGCCGGGGATTGAACCCGGGACCTCATACATGCGAAGCATGCGCTCTACCACTGAGCTACATCCCCACTTTTGCACTCGAGCTGTTTGATGGATGCAAGGAATCCCTGAAACCCAGGGACTGCAAAGTCTCGATCATAATCAATGGAAGGTATTGTTTGAATAAAAGTGAAAGATATGGAAATCGAAGCAAAAAATCCTTCGAGCCGGATTTGAACCAGCAACCTAAGGATGTCTGACTTTATGCTACAGTCCTCCGCTCTACCAACTGAGCTATCGAAGGAGTGGCTGAAGTATCTTTCAGCGCTGTAATTATCTCTCGCTCAAGAAAGGTTGTGGGGGTGGGGATCAGGAGCAGATCGATGAAAATCATGAACATTACCTGCAGCTCCCTCTCAAAGTCACCAGTTCTTAGAGCACACTGTAAGGTACGTCTTATCACCCCAAAGGAGGATTTCAGACCAAAGTTCATGTTCTGTCTTGGCTTGGGGATAAGCAGGGGTGCTCCAAATTTCAATTTTACAGAAAGGAAAGGAACTTTGATACAAAGACCTTGGGCAGCATTGGTGGCAAATGGATGGCTGCGCGGAACCATGAAAGAAATGACAGAAAGTTATGGGAGTCATTACTACGCACCCAGCATCAAGAACGTGCATTTTGGATGCATTTTCAAAAGGAAAGAGAACGGAAAAATCTGTAGATTGAAGGTGATTGAGATAAACAAAATATTCCGTTTTTCTAAAAGCTACTGTAAAGAGTCTCTGGTTTAGAAGAAGAACCCTTACCAATGATCAAGAGAGATGCGACAGATTTCTATCATCAAAGCATTATGGTTGTCAAGATGAATCATCACTTTGATGTCTTCAACAAGTAGGATTCTTTTGATCTATAATCATCAAAAATGAGATAGCCCCATTTCATGGGATTTTTCAAGGCAAACGTCTGACAGATTAAGCGGGGTCCTCATCCCGGTTGGAGGACATATCTCTTCCTTCATCATGATGCCAGCCTAGCTTTCGGCCCAAAATCCAAGGTAAGCATGGCAAAAGTCTGGAGATGCCGGGGATTGAACCCGGGGCCTCATACATGCAAAGCATGCGCTCTACCACTGAGCTACATCCCCACTTCTGCAAGGTTTGACTGTATGATTGGAAACCCTGCATTGAACCGACGGCCACATCACCCCATTCGACTCTGCAGTATACAATGTCAGTCAGGAAAATCCTTCAGCCTTGTACCTGGATGATCTTCATGGTCTTATGTACAGATGCCTATATACAGCCTTCTTAGCGCAGTAGGCAGCGCGTCAGTCTCATAATCTGAAGGTCCTGAGTTCGATCCTCAGAGAGGGCATTTATTTCCTTCTTTTGGAATGCAAAATTCTCCGATTTTCTTGAAATGCGCAAACTATGCCTAGTTCAAAGATTTTTCCAAAGCAAATGTCTGACTATTTAAGTGGGGCTCTCACCCCAACTGCATGACAAACTTCTTCTTTCTGCATGATGGCAGGCTAGCCTTCTGGAAAAAAGCCAAGATAAGGAACAGAGGCTCCTGGAGATGCCGGGGATTGAACCCGGGACCTCATACATGCGAAGCATGCGCTCTACCACTGAGCTACATCCCCACTTTTGCACTCGAGCTGTTTGATGGATGCAAGGAATCCCTGAAACCCAGGGACTGCAAAGTCTCGATCATAATCAATGGAAGGTATTGTTTGAATAAAAGTGAAAGATATGGAAATCGAAGCAAAAAATCCTTCGAGCCGGATTTGAACCAGCGACCTAAGGATGTCTGACTTTATGCTACAGTCCTCCGCTCTACCAACTGAGCTATCGAAGGAGTGGCTGAAGTATCTTTCAGCGCTGTAATTATCTCTCGCTCAAGAAAGGTTGTGGGGGTGGGGATCAGGAGCAGATCGATGAAAATCATGAACATTACCTGCAGCTCCCTCTCAAAGTCACCAGTTCTTAGAGCACACTGTAAGGTACGTCTTATCACCCCAAAGGAGGATTTCAGACCAAAGTTCATGTTCTGTCTTGGCTTGGGGATAAGCAGGGGTGCTCCAAATTTCAATTTTACAGAAAGGAAAGGAACTTTGATACAAAGACCTTGGGCAGCATTGGTGGCAAATGGATGGCTGCGCGGAACCATGAAAGAAATGACAGAAAGTTATGGGAGTCATTACTACGCACCCAGCATCAAGAACGTGCATTTTGGATGCATTTTCAAAAGGAAAGAGAACGGAAAAATCTGTAGATTGAAGGTGATTGAGATAAACAAAATATTCCGTTTTTCTAAAAGCTACTGTAAAGAGTCTCTGGTTTAGAAGAAGAACCCTTACCAATGATCAAGAGAGATGCGACAGATTTCTATCATCAAAGCATTATGGTTGTCAAGATGAATCATCACTTTGATGTCTTCAACAAGTAGGATTCTTTTGATCTATAATCATCAAAAATGAGATAGCCCCATTTCATGGGATTTTTCAAGGCAAACGTCTGACAGATTAAGCGGGGTCCTCATCCCGGTTGGAGGACATATCTCTTCCTTCATCATGATGCCAGCCTAGCTTTCGGCCCAAAATCCAAGGTAAGCATGGCAAAAGTCTGGAGATGCCGGGGATTGAACCCGGGGCCTCATACATGCAAAGCATGCGCTCTACCACTGAGCTACATCCCCACTTCTGCAAGGTTTGACTGTATGATTGGAAACCCTGCATTGAACCGACGGCCACATCACCCCATTCGACTCTGCAGTATACAATGTCAGTCAGGAAAATCCTTCAGCCTTGTACCTGGATGATCTTCATGGTCTTATGTACAGATGCCTATATACAGCCTTCTTAGCGCAGTAGGCAGCGCGTCAGTCTCATAATCTGAAGGTCCTGAGTTCGATCCTCAGAGAGGGCATTTATTTCCTTCTTTTGGAATGCAAAATTCTCCGATTTTCTTGAAATGCGCAAACTATGCCTAGTTCAAAGATTTTTCCAAAGCAAATGTCTGACTATTTAAGTGGGGCTCTCACCCCAACTGCATGACAAACTTCTTCTTTCTGCATGATGGCAGGCTAGCCTTCTGGAAAAAAGCCAAGATAAGGAACAGAGGCTCCTGGAGATGCCGGGGATTGAACCCGGGACCTCATACATGCGAAGCATGCGCTCTACCACTGAGCTACATCCCCACTTTTGCACTCGAGCTGTTTGATGGATGCAAGGAATCCCTGAAACCCAGGGACTGCAAAGTCTCGATCATAATCAATGGAAGGTATTGTTTGAATAAAAGTGAAAGATATGGAAATCGAAGCAAAAAATCCTTCGAGCCGGATTTGAACCAGCGACCTAAGGATGTCTGACTTTATGCTACAGTCCTCCGCTCTACCAACTGAGCTATCGAAGGAGTGGCTGAAGTATCTTTCAGCGCTGTAATTATCTCTCGCTCAAGAAAGGTTGTGGGGGTGGGGATCAGGAGCAGATCGATGAAAATCATGAACATTACCTGCAGCTCCCTCTCAAAGTCACCAGTTCTTAGAGCACACTGTAAGGTACGTCTTATCACCCCAAAGGAGGATTTCAGACCAAAGTTCATGTTCTGTCTTGGCTTGGGGATAAGCAGGGGTGCTCCAAATTTCAATTTTACAGAAAGGAAAGGAACTTTGATACAAAGACCTTGGGCAGCATTGGTGGCAAATGGATGGCTGCGCGGAACCATGAAAGAAATGACAGAAAGTTATGGGAGTCATTACTACGCACCCAGCATCAAGAACGTGCATTTTGGATGCATTTTCAAAAGGAAAGAGAACGGAAAAATCTGTAGATTGAAGGTGATTGAGATAAACAAAATATTCCGTTTTTCTAAAAGCTACTGTAAAGAGTCTCTGGTTTAGAAGAAGAACCCTTACCAATGATCAAGAGAGATGCGACAGATTTCTATCATCAAAGCATTATGGTTGTCAAGATGAATCATCACTTTGATGTCTTCAACAAGTAGGATTCTTTTGATCTATAATCATCAAAAATGAGATAGCCCCATTTCATGGGATTTTTCAAGGCAAACGTCTGACAGATTAAGCGGGGTCCTCATCCCGGTTGGAGGACATATCTCTTCCTTCATCATGATGCCAGCCTAGCTTTCGGCCCAAAATCCAAGGTAAGCATGGCAAAAGTATGGAGATGCCGGGGATTGAACCCGGGGCCTCATACATGCAAAGCATGCGCTCTACCACTGAGCTACATCCCCACTTCTGCAAGGTTTGACTGTATGATTGGAAACCCTGCATTGAACCGACGGCCACATCACCCCATTCGACTCTGCAGTATACAATGTCAGTCAGGAAAATCCTTCAGCCTTGTACCTGGATGATCTTCATGGTCTTATGTACAGATGCCTATATACAGCCTTCTTAGCGCAGTAGGCAGCGCGTCAGTCTCATAATCTGAAGGTCCTGAGTTCGATCCTCAGAGAGGGCATTTATTTCCTTCTTTTGGAATGCAAAATTCTCCGATTTTCTTGAAATGCGCAAACTATGCCTAGTTCAAAGATTTTTCCAAAGCAAATGTCTGACTATTTAAGTGGGGCTCTCACCCCAACTGCATGACAAACTTCTTCTTTCTGCATGATGGCAGGCTAGCCTTCTGGAAAAAAGCCAAGATAAGGAACAGAGGCTCCTGGAGATGCCGGGGATTGAACCCGGGACCTCATACATGCGAAGCATGCGCTCTACCACTGAGCTACATCCCCACTTTTGCACTCGAGCTGTTTGATGGATGCAAGGAATCCCTGAAACCCAGGGACTGCAAAGTCTCGATCATAATCAATGGAAGGTATTGTTTGAATAAAAGTGAAATATATGGAAATCGAAGCACAAAATCCTTCGAGCCGGATTTGAACCAGCGACCTAAGGATGTCTGACTTTATGCTACAGTCCTCCGCTCTACCAACTGAGCTATCGAAGGAGTGGCTGAAGTATCTTTCAGCGCTGTAATTATCTCTCGCTCAAGAAAGGTTGTGGGGGTGGGGATCAGGAGCAGATCGATGAAAATCATGAACATTACCTGCAGCTCCCTCTCAAAGTCACCAGTTCTTAGAGCACACTGTAAGGTACGTCTTATCACCCCAAAGGAGGATTTCAGACCAAAGTTCATGTTCTGTCTTGGCTTGGGGATAAGCAGGGGTGCTCCAAATTTCAATTTTACAGAAAGGAAAGGAACTTTGATACAAAGACCTTGGGCAGCATTGGTGGCAAATGGATGGCTGCGCGGAACCATGAAAGAAATGACAGAAAGTTATGGGAGTCATTACTACGCACCCAGCATCAAGAACGTGCATTTTGGATGCATTTTCAAAAGGAAAGAGAACGGAAAAATCTGTAGATTGAAGGTGATTGAGATAAACAAAATATTCCGTTTTTCTAAAAGCTACTGTAAAGAGTCTCTGGTTTAGAAGAAGAACCCTTACCAATGATCAAGAGAGATGCGACAGATTTCTATCATCAAAGCATTATGGTTGTCAAGATGAATCATCACTTTGATGTCTTCAACAAGTAGGATTCTTTTGATCTATAATCATCAAAAATGAGATAGCCCCATTTCATGGGATTTTTCAAGGCAAACGTCTGACAGATTAAGCGGGGTCCTCATCCCGGTTGGAGGACATATCTCTTCCTTCATCATGATGCCAGCCTAGCTTTCGGCCCAAAATCCAAGGTAAGCATGGCAAAAGTCTGGAGATGCCGGGGATTGAACCCGGGGCCTCATACATGCAAAGCATGCGCTCTACCACTGAGCTACATCCCCACTTCTGCAAGGTTTGACTGTATGATTGGAAACCCTGCATTGAACCGACGGCCACATCACCCCATTTGACTCTGCAGTATACAATGTCAGTCAGGAAAATCCTTCAGCCTTGTACCTGGATGATCTTCATGGTCTTATGTACAGATGCCTATATACAGCCTTCTTAGCGCAGTAGGCAGCGCGTCAGTCTCATAATCTGAAGGTCCTGAGTTCGATCCTCAGAGAGGGCATTTATTTCCTTCTTTTGGAATGCAAAATTCTCCGATTTTCTTGAAATGCGCAAACTATGCCTAGTTCAAAGATTTTTCCAAAGCAAATGTCTGACTATTTAAGTGGGGCTCTCACCCCAACTGCATGACAAACTTCTTCTTTCTGCATGATGGCAGGCTAGCCTTCTGGAAAAAAGCCAAGATAAGGAACAGAGGCTCCTGGAGATGCCGGGGATTGAACCCGGGACCTCATACATGCGAAGCATGCGCTCTACCACTGAGCTACATCCCCACTTTTGCACTCGAGCTGTTTGATGGATGCAAGGAATCCCTGAAACCCAGGGACTGCAAAGTCTCGATCATAATCAATGGAAGGTATTGTTTGAATAAAAGTGAAAGATATGGAAATCGAAGCAAAAAATCCTTCGAGCCGGATTTGAACCAGCAACCTAAGGATGTCTGACTTTATGCTACAGTCCTCCGCTCTACCAACTGAGCTATCGAAGGAGTGGCTGAAGTATCTTTCAGCGCTGTAATTATCTCTCGCTCAAGAAAGGTTGTGGGGGTGGGGATCAGGAGCAGATCGATGAAAATCATGAACATTACCTGCAGCTCCCTCTCAAAGTCACCAGTTCTTAGAGCACACTGTAAGGTACGTCTTATCACCCCAAAGGAGGATTTCAGACCAAAGTTCATGTTCTGTCTTGGCTTGGGGATAAGCAGGGGTGCTCCAAATTTCAATTTTACAGAAAGGAAAGGAACTTTGATACAAAGACCTTGGGCAGCATTGGTGGCAAATGGATGGCTGCGCGGAACCATGAAAGAAATGACAGAAAGTTATGGGAGTCATTACTACGCACCCAGCATCAAGAACGTGCATTTTGGATGCATTTTCAAAAGGAAAGAGAACGGAAAAATCTGTAGATTGAAGGTGATTGAGATAAACAAAATATTCCGTTTTTCTAAAAGCTACTGTAAAGAGTCTCTGGTTTAGAAGAAGAACCCTTACCAATGATCAAGAGAGATGCGACAGATTTCTATCATCAAAGCATTATGGTTGTCAAGATGAATCATCACTTTGATGTCTTCAACAAGTAGGATTCTTTTGATCTATAATCATCAAAAATGAGATAGCCCCATTTCATGGGATTTTTCAAGGCAAACGTCTGACAGATTAAGCGGGGTCCTCATCCCGGTTGGAGGACATATCTCTTCCTTCATCATGATGCCAGCCTAGCTTTCGGCCCAAAATCCAAGGTAAGCATGGCAAAAGTCTGGAGATGCCGGGGATTGAACCCGGGGCCTCATACATGCAAAGCATGCGCTCTACCACTGAGCTACATCCCCACTTCTGCAAGGTTTGACTGTATGATTGGAAACCCTGCATTGAACCGACGGCCACATCACCCCATTTGACTCTGCAGTATACAATGTCAGTCAGGAAAATCCTTCAGCCTTGTACCTGGATGATCTTCATGGTCTTATGTACAGATGCCTATATACAGCCTTCTTAGCGCAGTAGGCAGCGCGTCAGTCTCATAATCTGAAGGTCCTGAGTTCGATCCTCAGAGAGGGCATTTATTTCCTTCTTTTGGAATGCAAAATTCTCCGATTTTCTTGAAATGCGCAAACTATGCCTAGTTCAAAGATTTTTCCAAAGCAAATGTCTGACTATTTAAGTGGGGCTCTCACCCCAACTGCATGACAAACTTCTTCTTTCTGCATGATGGCAGGCTAGCCTTCTGGAAAAAAGCCAAGATAAGGAACAGAGGCTCCTGGAGATGCCGGGGATTGAACCCGGGACCTCATACATGCGAAGCATGCGCTCTACCACTGAGCTACATCCCCACTTTTGCACTCGAGCTGTTTGATGGATGCAAGGAATCCCTGAAACCCAGGGACTGCAAAGTCTCGATCATAATCAATGGAAGGTATTGTTTGAATAAAAGTGAAAGATATGGAAATCGAAGCAAAAAATCCTTCGAGCCGGATTTGAACCAGCAACCTAAGGATGTCTGACTTTATGCTACAGTCCTCCGCTCTACCAACTGAGCTATCGAAGGAGTGGCTGAAGTATCTTTCAGCGCTGTAATTATCTCTCGCTCAAGAAAGGTTGTGGGGGTGGGGATCAGGAGCAGATCGATGAAAATCATGAACATTACCTGCAGCTCCCTCTCAAAGTCACCAGTTCTTAGAGCACACTGTAAGGTACGTCTTATCACCCCAAAGGAGGATTTCAGACCAAAGTTCATGTTCTGTCTTGGCTTGGGGATAAGCAGGGGTGCTCCAAATTTCAATTTTACAGAAAGGAAAGGAACTTTGATACAAAGACCTTGGGCAGCATTGGTGGCAAATGGATGGCTGCGCGGAACCATGAAAGAAATGACAGAAAGTTATGGGAGTCATTACTACGCACCCAGCATCAAGAACGTGCATTTTGGATGCATTTTCAAAAGGAAAGAGAACGGAAAAATCTGTAGATTGAAGGTGATTGAGATAAACAAAATATTCCGTTTTTCTAAAAGCTACTGTAAAGAGTCTCTGGTTTAGAAGAAGAACCCTTACCAATGATCAAGAGAGATGCGACAGATTTCTATCATCAAAGCATTATGGTTGTCAAGATGAATCATCACTTTGATGTCTTCAACAAGTAGGATTCTTTTGATCTATAATCATCAAAAATGAGATAGCCCCATTTCATGGGATTTTTCAAGGCAAACGTCTGACAGATTAAGCGGGGTCCTCATCCCGGTTGGAGGACATATCTCTTCCTTCATCATGATGCCAGCCTAGCTTTCGGCCCAAAATCCAAGGTAAGCATGGCAAAAGTCTGGAGATGCCGGGGATTGAACCCGGGGCCTCATACATGCAAAGCATGCGCTCTACCACTGAGCTACATCCCCACTTCTGCAAGGTTTGACTGTATGATTGGAAACCCTGCATTGAACCGACGGCCACATCACCCCATTCGACTCTGCAGTATACAATGTCAGTCAGGAAAATCCTTCAGCCTTGTACCTGGATGATCTTCATGGTCTTATGTACAGATGCCTATATACAGCCTTCTTAGCGCAGTAGGCAGCGCGTCAGTCTCATAATCTGAAGGTCCTGAGTTCGATCCTCAGAGAGGGCATTTATTTCCTTCTTTTGGAATGCAAAATTCTCCGATTTTCTTGAAATGCGCAAACTATGCCTAGTTCAAAGATTTTTCCAAAGCAAATGTCTGACTATTTAAGTGGGGCTCTCACCCCAACTGCATGACAAACTTCTTCTTTCTGCATGATGGCAGGCTAGCCTTCTGGAAAAAAGCCAAGATAAGGAACAGAGGCTCCTGGAGATGCCGGGGATTGAACCCGGGACCTCATACATGCGAAGCATGCGCTCTACCACTGAGCTACATCCCCACTTTTGCACTCGAGCTGTTTGATGGATGCAAGGAATCCCTGAAACCCAGGGACTGCAAAGTCTCGATCATAATCAATGGAAGGTATTGTTTGAATAAAAGTGAAAGATATGGAAATCGAAGCAAAAAATCCTTCGAGCCGGATTTGAACCAGCGACCTAAGGATGTCTGACTTTATGCTACAGTCCTCCGCTCTACCAACTGAGCTATCGAAGGAGTGGCTGAAGTATCTTTCAGCGCTGTAATTATCTCTCGCTCAAGAAAGGTTGTGGGGGTGGGGATCAGGAGCAGATCGATGAAAATCATGAACATTACCTGCAGCTCCCTCTCAAAGTCACCAGTTCTTAGAGCACACTGTAAGGTACGTCTTATCACCCCAAAGGAGGATTTCAGACCAAAGTTCATGTTCTGTCTTGGCTTGGGGATAAGCAGGGGTGCTCCAAATTTCAATTTTACAGAAAGGAAAGGAACTTTGATACAAAGACCTTGGGCAGCATTGGTGGCAAATGGATGGCTGCGCGGAACCATGAAAGAAATGACAGAAAGTTATGGGAGTCATTACTACGCACCCAGCATCAAGAACGTGCATTTTGGATGCATTTTCAAAAGGAAAGAGAACGGAAAAATCTGTAGATTGAAGGTGATTGAGATAAACAAAATATTCCGTTTTTCTAAAAGCTACTGTAAAGAGTCTCTGGTTTAGAAGAAGAACCCTTACCAATGATCAAGAGAGATGCGACAGATTTCTATCATCAAAGCATTATGGTTGTCAAGATGAATCATCACTTTGATGTCTTCAACAAGTAGGATTCTTTTGATCTATAATCATCAAAAATGAGATAGCCCCATTTCATGGGATTTTTCAAGGCAAACGTCTGACAGATTAAGCGGGGTCCTCATCCCGGTTGGAGGACATATCTCTTCCTTCATCATGATGCCAGCCTAGCTTTCGGCCCAAAATCCAAGGTAAGCATGGCAAAAGTCTGGAGATGCCGGGGATTGAACCCGGGGCCTCATACATGCAAAGCATGCGCTCTACCACTGAGCTACATCCCCACTTCTGCAAGGTTTGACTGTATGATTGGAAACCCTGCATTGAACCGACGGCCACATCACCCCATTCGACTCTGCAGTATACAATGTCAGTCAGGAAAATCCTTCAGCCTTGTACCTGGATGATCTTCATGGTCTTATGTACAGATGCCTATATACAGCCTTCTTAGCGCAGTAGGCAGCGCGTCAGTCTCATAATCTGAAGGTCCTGAGTTCGATCCTCAGAGAGGGCATTTATTTCCTTCTTTTGGAATGCAAAATTCTCCGATTTTCTTGAAATGCGCAAACTATGCCTAGTTCAAAGATTTTTCCAAAGCAAATGTCTGACTATTTAAGTGGGGCTCTCACCCCAACTGCATGACAAACTTCTTCTTTCTGCATGATGGCAGGCTAGCCTTCTGGAAAAAAGCCAAGATAAGGAACAGAGGCTCCTGGAGATGCCGGGGATTGAACCCGGGACCTCATACATGCGAAGCATGCGCTCTACCACTGAGCTACATCCCCACTTTTGCACTCGAGCTGTTTGATGGATGCAAGGAATCCCTGAAACCCAGGGACTGCAAAGTCTCGATCATAATCAATGGAAGGTATTGTTTGAATAAAAGTGAAAGATATGGAAATCGAAGCAAAAAATCCTTCGAGCCGGATTTGAACCAGCGACCTAAGGATGTCTGACTTTATGCTACAGTCCTCCGCTCTACCAACTGAGCTATCGAAGGAGTGGCTGAAGTATCTTTCAGCGCTGTAATTATCTCTCGCTCAAGAAAGGTTGTGGGGGTGGGGATCAGGAGCAGATCGATGAAAATCATGAACATTACCTGCAGCTCCCTCTCAAAGTCACCAGTTCTTAGAGCACACTGTAAGGTACGTCTTATCACCCCAAAGGAGGATTTCAGACCAAAGTTCATGTTCTGTCTTGGCTTGGGGATAAGCAGGGGTGCTCCAAATTTCAATTTTACAGAAAGGAAAGGAACTTTGATACAAAGACCTTGGGCAGCATTGGTGGCAAATGGATGGCTGCGCGGAACCATGAAAGAAATGACAGAAAGTTATGGGAGTCATTACTACGCACCCAGCATCAAGAACGTGCATTTTGGATGCATTTTCAAAAGGAAAGAGAACGGAAAAATCTGTAGATTGAAGGTGATTGAGATAAACAAAATATTCCGTTTTTCTAAAAGCTACTGTAAAGAGTCTCTGGTTTAGAAGAAGAACCCTTACCAATGATCAAGAGAGATGCGACAGATTTCTATCATCAAAGCATTATGGTTGTCAAGATGAATCATCTCTTTGATGTCTTCAACAAGTAGGATTCTTTTGATCTATAATCATCAAAAATGAGATAGCCCCATTTCATGGGATTTTTCAAGGCAAACGTCTGACAGATTAAGCGGGGTCCTCATCCCGGTTGGAGGACATATCTCTTCCTTCATCATGATGCCAGCCTAGCTTTCGGCCCAAAATCCAAGGTAAGCATGGCAAAAGTCTGGAGATGCCGGGGATTGAACCCAGGGCCTCATACATGCAAAGCATGCGCTCTACCACTGAGCTACATCCCCACTTCTGCAAGGTTTGACTGTATGATTGGAAACCCTGCATTGAACCGACGGCCACATCACCCCATTCGACTCTGCAGTATACAATGTCAGTCAGGAAAATCCTTCAGCCTTGTACCTGGATGATCTTCATGGTCTTATGTACAGATGCCTATATACAGCCTTCTTAGCGCAGTAGGCAGCGCGTCAGTCTCATAATCTGAAGGTCCTGAGTTCGATCCTCAGAGAGGGCATTTATTTCCTTCTTTTGGAATGCAAAATTCTCCGATTTTCTTGAAATGCGCAAACTATGCCTAGTTCAAAGATTTTTCCAAAGCAAATGTCTGACTATTTAAGTGGGGCTCTCACCCCAACTGCATGACAAACTTCTTCTTTCTGCATGATGGCAGGCTAGCCTTCTGGAAAAAAGCCAAGATAAGGAACAGAGGCTCCTGGAGATGCCGGGGATTGAACCCGGGACCTCATACATGCGAAGCATGCGCTCTACCACTGAGCTACATCCCCACTTTTGCACTCGAGCTGTTTGATGGATGCAAGGAATCCCTGAAACCCAGGGACTGCAAAGTCTCGATCATAATCAATGGAAGGTATTGTTTGAATAAAAGTGAAATATATGGAAATCGAAGCACAAAATCCTTCGAGCCGGATTTGAACCAGCGACCTAAGGATGTCTGACTTTATGCTACAGTCCTCCGCTCTACCAACTGAGCTATCGAAGGAGTGGCTGAAGTATCTTTCAGCGCTGTAATTATCTCTCGCTCAAGAAAGGTTGTGGGGGTGGGGATCAGGAGCAGATCGATGAAAATCATGAACATTACCTGCAGCTCCCTCTCAAAGTCACCAGTTCTTAGAGCACACTGTAAGGTACGTCTTATCACCCCAAAGGAGGATTTCAGACCAAAGTTCATGTTCTGTCTTGGCTTGGGGATAAGCAGGGGTGCTCCAAATTTCAATTTTACAGAAAGGAAAGGAACTTTGATACAAAGACCTTGGGCAGCATTGGTGGCAAATGGATGGCTGCGCGGAACCATGAAAGAAATGACAGAAAGTTATGGGAGTCATTACTACGCACCCAGCATCAAGAACGTGCATTTTGGATGCATTTTCAAAAGGAAAGAGAACGGAAAAATCTGTAGATTGAAGGTGATTGAGATAAACAAAATATTCCGTTTTTCTAAAAGCTACTGTAAAGAGTCTCTGGTTTAGAAGAAGAACCCTTACCAATGATCAAGAGAGATGCGACAGATTTCTATCATCAAAGCATTATGGTTGTCAAGATGAATCATCACTTTGATGTCTTCAACAAGTAGGATTCTTTTGATCTATAATCATCAAAAATGAGATAGCCCCATTTCATGGGATTTTTCAAGGCAAACGTCTGACAGATTAAGCGGGGTCCTCATCCCGGTTGGAGGACATATCTCTTCCTTCATCATGATGCCAGCCTAGCTTTCGGCCCAAAATCCAAGGTAAGCATGGCAAAAGTCTGGAGATGCCGGGGATTGAACCCGGGGCCTCATACATGCAAAGCATGCGCTCTACCACTGAGCTACATCCCCACTTCTGCAAGGTTTGACTGTATGATTGGAAACCCTGCATTGAACCGACGGCCACATCACCCCATTCGACTCTGCAGTATACAATGTCAGTCAGGAAAATCCTTCAGCCTTGTACCTGGATGATCTTCATGGTCTTATGTACAGATGCCTATATACAGCCTTCTTAGCGCAGTAGGCAGCGCGTCAGTCTCATAATCTGAAGGTCCTGAGTTCGATCCTCAGAGAGGGCATTTATTTCCTTCTTTTGGAATGCAAAATTCTCCGATTTTCTTGAAATGCGCAAACTATGCCTAGTTCAAAGATTTTTCCAAAGCAAATGTCTGACTATTTAAGTGGGGCTCTCACCCCAACTGCATGACAAACTTCTTCTTTCTGCATGATGGCAGGCTAGCCTTCTGGAAAAAAGCCAAGATAAGGAACAGAGGCTCCTGGAGATGCCGGGGATTGAACCCGGGACCTCATACATGCGAAGCATGCGCTC
>NC_140585.1:108318603-108321103 GCF_964204655.1 Triturus cristatus
TTCATCATGATGCCAGCCTAGCTTTCGGCCCAAAATCCAAGGTAAGCATGGCAAAAGTCTGGAGATGCCGGGGATTGAACCCGGGGCCTCATACATGCAAAGCATGCGCTCTACCACTGAGCTACATCCCCACTTCTGCAAGGTTTGACTGTATGATTGGAAACCCTGCATTGAACCGACGGCCACATCACCCCATTTGACTCTGCAGTATACAATGTCAGTCAGGAAAATCCTTCAGCCTTGTACCTGGATGATCTTCATGGTCTTATGTACAGATGCCTATATACAGCCTTCTTAGCGCAGTAGGCAGCGCGTCAGTCTCATAATCTGAAGGTCCTGAGTTCGATCCTCAGAGAGGGCATTTATTTCCTTCTTTTGGAATGCAAAATTCTCCGATTTTCTTGAAATGCGCAAACTATGCCTAGTTCAAAGATTTTTCCAAAGCAAATGTCTGACTATTTAAGTGGGGCTCTCACCCCAACTGCATGACAAACTTCTTCTTTCTGCATGATGGCAGGCTAGCCTTCTGGAAAAAAGCCAAGATAAGGAACAGAGGCTCCTGGAGATGCCGGGGATTGAACCCGGGACCTCATACATGCAAAGCATGCGCTCTACCACTGAGCTACATCCCCACTTTTGCACTCGAGCTGTTTGATGGATGCAAGGAATCCCTGAAACCCAGGGACTGCAAAGTCTCGATCATAATCAATGGAAGGTATTGTTTGAATAAAAGTGAAAGATATGGAAATCGAAGCAAAAAATCCTTCGAGCCGGATTTGAACCAGCGACCTAAGGATGTCTGACTTTATGCTACAGTCCTCCGCTCTACCAACTGAGCTATCGAAGGAGTGGCTGAAGTATCTTTCAGCGCTGTAATTATCTCTCGCTCAAGAAAGGTTGTGGGGGTGGGGATCAGGAGCAGATCGATGAAAATCATGAACATTACCTGCAGCTCCCTCTCAAAGTCACCAGTTCTTAGAGCACACTGTAAGGTACGTCTTATCACCCCAAAGGAGGATTTCAGACCAAAGTTCATGTTCTGTCTTGGCTTGGGGATAAGCAGGGGTGCTCCAAATTTCAATTTTACAGAAAGGAAAGGAACTTTGATACAAAGACCTTGGGCAGCATTGGTGGCAAATGGATGGCTGCGCGGAACCATGAAAGAAATGACAGAAAGTTATGGGAGTCATTACTACGCACCCAGCATCAAGAACGTGCATTTTGGATGCATTTTCAAAAGGAAAGAGAACGGAAAAATCTGTAGATTGAAGGTGATTGAGATAAACAAAATATTCCGTTTTTCTAAAAGCTACTGTAAAGAGTCTCTGGTTTAGAAGAAGAACCCTTACCAATGATCAAGAGAGATGCGACAGATTTCTATCATCAAAGCATTATGGTTGTCAAGATGAATCATCACTTTGATGTCTTCAACAAGTAGGATTCTTTTGATCTATAATCATCAAAAATGAGATAGCCCCATTTCATGGGATTTTTCAAGGCAAACGTCTGACAGATTAAGCGGGGTCCTCATCCCGGTTGGAGGACATATCTCTTCCTTCATCATGATGCCAGCCTAGCTTTCGGCCCAAAATCCAAGGTAAGCATGGCAAAAGTCTGGAGATGCCGGGGATTGAACCCGGGGCCTCATACATGCAAAGCATGCGCTCTACCACTGAGCTACATCCCCACTTCTGCAAGGTTTGACTGTATGATTGGAAACCCTGCATTGAACCGACGGCCACATCACCCCATTCGACTCTGCAGTATACAATGTCAGTCAGGAAAATCCTTCAGCCTTGTACCTGGATGATCTTCATGGTCTTATGTACAGATGCCTATATACAGCCTTCTTAGCGCAGTAGGCAGCGCGTCAGTCTCATAATCTGAAGGTCCTGAGTTCGATCCTCAGAGAGGGCATTTATTTCCTTCTTTTGGAATGCAAAATTCTCCGATTTTCTTGAAATGCGCAAACTATGCCTAGTTCAAAGATTTTTCCAAAGCAAATGTCTGACTATTTAAGTGGGGCTCTCACCCCAACTGCATGACAAACTTCTTCTTTCTGCATGATGGCAGGCTAGCCTTCTGGAAAAAAGCCAAGATAAGGAACAGAGGCTTCTGGAGATGCCGGGGATTGAACCCGGGACCTCATACATGCGAAGCATGCGCTCTACCACTGAGCTACATCCCCACTTTTGCACTCGAGCTGTTTGATGGATGCAAGGAATCCCTGAAACCCAGGGACTGCAAAGTCTCGATCATAATCAATGGAAGGTATTGTTTGAATAAAAGTGAAATATATGGAAATCGAAGCACAAAATCCTTCGAGCCGGATTTGAACCAGCGACCTAAGGATGTCTGACTTTATGCTACAGTCCTCCGCTCTACCAACTGAGCTATCGAAGGAGTGGCTGAAGTATCTTTCAGCGCTGTAATTATCTCTCGCTCAAGAAAGGTTGTGGGGGTGGGGATCAGGAGCAGATCGATGAAAATCATGAACATT
>NC_140585.1:108326103-108331103 GCF_964204655.1 Triturus cristatus
TGAGATAAACAAAATATTCCGTTTTTCTAAAAGCTACTGTAAAGAGTCTCTGGTTTAGAAGAAGAACCCTTACCAATGATCAAGAGAGATGCGACAGATTTCTATCATCAAAGCATTATGGTTGTCAAGATGAATCATCACTTTGATGTCTTCAACAAGTAGGATTCTTTTGATCTATAATCATCAAAAATGAGATAGCCCCATTTCATGGGATTTTTCAAGGCAAACGTCTGACAGATTAAGCGGGGTCCTCATCCCGGTTGGAGGACATATCTCTTCCTTCATCATGATGCCAGCCTAGCTTTCGGCCCAAAATCCAAGGTAAGCATGGCAAAAGTCTGGAGATGCCGGGGATTGAACCCGGGGCCTCATACATGCAAAGCATGCGCTCTACCACTGAGCTACATCCCCACTTCTGCAAGGTTTGACTGTATGATTGGAAACCCTGCATTGAACCGACGGCCACATCACCCCATTCGACTCTGCAGTATACAATGTCAGTCAGGAAAATCCTTCAGCCTTGTACCTGGATGATCTTCATGGTCTTATGTACAGATGCCTATATACAGCCTTCTTAGCGCAGTAGGCAGCGCGTCAGTCTCATAATCTGAAGGTCCTGAGTTCGATCCTCAGAGAGGGCATTTATTTCCTTCTTTTGGAATGCAAAATTCTCCGATTTTCTTGAAATGCGCAAACTATGCCTAGGTCAAAGATTTTTCCAAAGCAAATGTCTGACTATTTAAGTGGGGCTCTCACCCCAACTGCATGACAAACTTCTTCTTTCTGCATGATGGCAGGCTAGCCTTCTGGAAAAAAGCCAAGATAAGGAACAGAGGCTCCTGGAGATGCCGGGGATTGAACCCGGGACCTCATACATGCGAAGCATGCGCTCTACCACTGAGCTACATCCCCACTTTTGCACTCGAGCTGTTTGATGGATGCAAGGAATCCCTGAAACCCAGGGACTGCAAAGTCTCGATCATAATCAATGGAAGGTATTGTTTGAATAAAAGTGAAATATATGGAAATCGAAGCACAAAATCCTTCGAGCCGGATTTGAACCAGCGACCTAAGGATGTCTGACTTTATGCTACAGTCCTCCGCTCTACCAACTGAGCTATCGAAGGAGTGGCTGAAGTATCTTTCAGCGCTGTAATTATCTCTCGCTCAAGAAAGGTTGTGGGGGTGGGGATCAGGAGCAGATCGATGAAAATCATGAACATTACCTGCAGCTCCCTCTCAAAGTCACCAGTTCTTAGAGCACACTGTAAGGTACGTCTTATCACCCCAAAGGAGGATTTCAGACCAAAGTTCATGTTCTGTCTTGGCTTGGGGATAAGCAGGGGTGCTCCAAATTTCAATTTTACAGAAAGGAAAGGAACTTTGATACAAAGACCTTGGGCAGCATTGGTGGCAAATGGATGGCTGCGCGGAACCATGAAAGAAATGACAGAAAGTTATGGGAGTCATTACTACGCACCCAGCATCAAGAACGTGCATTTTGGATGCATTTTCAAAAGGAAAGAGAACGGAAAAATCTGTAGATTGAAGGTGATTGAGATAAACAAAATATTCCGTTTTTCTAAAAGCTACTGTAAAGAGTCTCTGGTTTAGAAGAAGAACCCTTACCAATGATCAAGAGAGATGCGACAGATTTCTATCATCAAAGCATTATGGTTGTCAAGATGAATCATCACTTTGATGTCTTCAACAAGTAGGATTCTTTTGATCTATAATCATCAAAAATGAGATAGCCCCATTTCATGGGATTTTTCAAGGCAAACGTCTGACAGATTAAGCGGGGTCCTCATCCCGGTTGGAGGACATATCTCTTCCTTCATCATGATGCCAGCCTAGCTTTCGGCCCAAAATCCAAGGTAAGCATGGCAAAAGTCTGGAGATGCCGGGGATTGAACCCGGGGCCTCATACATGCAAAGCATGCGCTCTACCACTGAGCTACATCCCCACTTCTGCAAGGTTTGACTGTATGATTGGAAACCCTGCATTGAACCGACGGCCACATCACCCCATTCGACTCTGCAGTATACAATGTCAGTCAGGAAAATCCTTCAGCCTTGTACCTGGATGATCTTCATGGTCTTATGTACAGATGCCTATATACAGCCTTCTTAGCGCAGTAGGCAGCGCGTCAGTCTCATAATCTGAAGGTCCTGAGTTCGATCCTCAGAGAGGGCATTTATTTCCTTCTTTTGGAATGCAAAATTCTCCGATTTTCTTGAAATGCGCAAACTATGCCTAGTTCAAAGATTTTTCCAAAGCAAATGTCTGACTATTTAAGTGGGGCTCTCACCCCAACTGCATGACAAACTTCTTCTTTCTGCATGATGGCAGGCTAGCCTTCTGGAAAAAAGCCAAGATAAGGAACAGAGGCTCCTGGAGATGCCGGGGATTGAACCCGGGACCTCATACATGCGAAGCATGCGCTCTACCACTGAGCTACATCCCCACTTTTGCACTCGAGCTGTTTGATGGATGCAAGGAATCCCTGAAACCCAGGGACTGCAAAGTCTCGATCATAATCAATGGAAGGTATTGTTTGAATAAAAGTGAAATATATGGAAATCGAAGCACAAAATCCTTCGAGCCGGATTTGAACCAGCGACCTAAGGATGTCTGACTTTATGCTACAGTCCTCCGCTCTACCAACTGAGCTATCGAAGGAGTGGCTGAAGTATCTTTCAGCGCTGTAATTATCTCTCGCTCAAGAAAGGTTGTGGGGGTGGGGATCAGGAGCAGATCGATGAAAATCATGAACATTACCTGCAGCTCCCTCTCAAAGTCACCAGTTCTTAGAGCACACTGTAAGGTACGTCTTATCACCCCAAAGGAGGATTTCAGACCAAAGTTCATGTTCTGTCTTGGCTTGGGGATAAGCAGGGGTGCTCCAAATTTCAATTTTACAGAAAGGAAAGGAACTTTGATACAAAGACCTTGGGCAGCATTGGTGGCAAATGGATGGCTGCGCGGAACCATGAAAGAAATGACAGAAAGTTATGGGAGTCATTACTACGCACCCAGCATCAAGAACGTGCATTTTGGATGCATTTTCAAAAGGAAAGAGAACGGAAAAATCTGTAGATTGAAGGTGATTGAGATAAACAAAATATTCCGTTTTTCTAAAAGCTACTGTAAAGAGTCTCTGGTTTAGAAGAAGAACCCTTACCAATGATCAAGAGAGATGCGACAGATTTCTATCATCAAAGCATTATGGTTGTCAAGATGAATCATCACTTTGATGTCTTCAACAAGTAGGATTCTTTTGATCTATAATCATCAAAAATGAGATAGCCCCATTTCATGGGATTTTTCAAGGCAAACGTCTGACAGATTAAGCGGGGTCCTCATCCCGGTTGGAGGACATATCTCTTCCTTCATCATGATGCCAGCCTAGCTTTCGGCCCAAAATCCAAGGTAAGCATGGCAAAAGTCTGGAGATGCCGGGGATTGAACCCGGGGCCTCATACATGCAAAGCATGCGCTCTACCACTGAGCTACATCCCCACTTCTGCAAGGTTTGACTGTATGATTGGAAACCCTGCATTGAACCGACGGCCACATCACCCCATTCGACTCTGCAGTATACAATGTCAGTCAGGAAAATCCTTCAGCCTTGTACCTGGATGATCTTCATGGTCTTATGTACAGATGCCTATATACAGCCTTCTTAGCGCAGTAGGCAGCGCGTCAGTCTCATAATCTGAAGGTCCTGAGTTCGATCCTCAGAGAGGGCATTTATTTCCTTCTTTTGGAATGCAAAATTCTCCGATTTTCTTGAAATGCGCAAACTATGCCTAGTTCAAAGATTTTTCCAAAGCAAATGTCTGACTATTTAAGTGGGGCTCTCACCCCAACTGCATGACAAACTTCTTCTTTCTGCATGATGGCAGGCTAGCCTTCTGGAAAAAAGCCAAGATAAGGAACAGAGGCTCCTGGAGATGCCGGGGATTGAACCCGGGACCTCATACATGCGAAGCATGCGCTCTACCACTGAGCTACATCCCCACTTTTGCACTCGAGCTGTTTGATGGATGCAGGGAATCCCTGAAACCCAGGGACTGCAAAGTCTCGATCATAATCAATGGAAGGTATTGTTTGAATAAAAGTGAAATATATGGAAATCGAAGCACAAAATCCTTCGAGCCGGATTTGAACCAGCGACCTAAGGATGTCTGACTTTATGCTACAGTCCTCCGCTCTACCAACTGAGCTATCGAAGGAGTGGCTGAAGTATCTTTCAGCGCTGTAATTATCTCTCGCTCAAGAAAGGTTGTGGGGGTGGGGATCAGGAGCAGATCGATGAAAATCATGAACATTACCTGCAGCTCCCTCTCAAAGTCACCAGTTCTTAGAGCACACTGTAAGGTACGTCTTATCACCCCAAAGGAGGATTTCAGACCAAAGTTCATGTTCTGTCTTGGCTTGGGGATAAGCAGGGGTGCTCCAAATTTCAATTTTACAGAAAGGAAAGGAACTTTGATACAAAGACCTTGGGCAGCATTGGTGGCAAATGGATGGCTGCGCGGAACCATGAAAGAAATGACAGAAAGTTATGGGAGTCATTACTACGCACCCAGCATCAAGAACGTGCATTTTGGATGCATTTTCAAAAGGAAAGAGAACGGAAAAATCTGTAGATTGAAGGTGATTGAGATAAACAAAATATTCCGTTTTTCTAAAAGCTACTGTAAAGAGTCTCTGGTTTAGAAGAAGAACCCTTACCAATGATCAAGAGAGATGCGACAGATTTCTATCATCAAAGCATTATGGTTGTCAAGATGAATCATCACTTTGATGTCTTCAACAAGTAGGATTCTTTTGATCTATAATCATCAAAAATGAGATAGCCCCATTTCATGGGATTTTTCAAGGCAAACGTCTGACAGATTAAGCGGGGTCCTCATCCCGGTTGGAGGACATATCTCTTCCTTCATCATGATGCCAGCCTAGCTTTCGGCCCAAAATCCAAGGTAAGCATGGC
>NC_140585.1:108333603-108338603 GCF_964204655.1 Triturus cristatus
ATCTTATCACCCCAAAGGAGGATTTCAGACCAAAGTTCATGTTCTGTCTTGGCTTGGGGATAAGCAGGGGTGCTCCAAATTTCAATTTTACAGAAAGGAAAGGAACTTTGATACAAAGACCTTGGGCAGCATTGGTGGCAAATGGATGGCTGCGCGGAACCATGAAAGAAATGACAGAAAGTTATGGGAGTCATTACTACGCACCCAGCATCAAGAACGTGCATTTTGGATGCATTTTCAAAAGGAAAGAGAACGGAAAAATCTGTAGATTGAAGGTGATTGAGATAAACAAAATATTCCGTTTTTCTAAAAGCTACTGTAAAGAGTCTCTGGTTTAGAAGAAGAACCCTTACCAATGATCAAGAGAGATGCGACAGATTTCTATCATCAAAGCATTATGGTTGTCAAGATGAATCATCACTTTGATGTCTTCAACAAGTAGGATTCTTTTGATCTATAATCATCAAAAATGAGATAGCCCCATTTCATGGGATTTTTCAAGGCAAACGTCTGACAGATTAAGCGGGGTCCTCATCCCGGTTGGAGGACATATCTCTTCCTTCATCATGATGCCAGCCTAGCTTTCGGCCCAAAATCCAAGGTAAGCATGGCAAAAGTCTGGAGATGCCGGGGATTGAACCCGGGGCCTCATACATGCAAAGCATGCGCTCTACCACTGAGCTACATCCCCACTTCTGCAAGGTTTGACTGTATGATTGGAAACCCTGCATTGAACCGACGGCCACATCACCCCATTCGACTCTGCAGTATACAATGTCAGTCAGGAAAATCCTTCAGCCTTGTACCTGGATGATCTTCATGGTCTTATGTACAGATGCCTATATACAGCCTTCTTAGCGCAGTAGGCAGCGCGTCAGTCTCATAATCTGAAGGTCCTGAGTTCGATCCTCAGAGAGGGCATTTATTTCCTTCTTTTGGAATGCAAAATTCTCCGATTTTCTTGAAATGCGCAAACTATGCCTAGGTCAAAGATTTTTCCAAAGCAAATGTCTGACTATTTAAGTGGGGCTCTCACCCCAACTGCATGACAAACTTCTTCTTTCTGCATGATGGCAGGCTAGCCTTCTGGAAAAAAGCCAAGATAAGGAACAGAGGCTCCTGGAGATGCCGGGGATTGAACCCGGGACCTCATACATGCGAAGCATGCGCTCTACCACTGAGCTACATCCCCACTTTTGCACTCGAGCTGTTTGATGGATGCAAGGAATCCCTGAAACCCAGGGACTGCAAAGTCTCGATCATAATCAATGGAAGGTATTGTTTGAATAAAAGTGAAATATATGGAAATCGAAGCACAAAATCCTTCGAGCCGGATTTGAACCAGCGACCTAAGGATGTCTGACTTTATGCTACAGTCCTCCGCTCTACCAACTGAGCTATCGAAGGAGTGGCTGAAGTATCTTTCAGCGCTGTAATTATCTCTCGCTCAAGAAAGGTTGTGGGGGTGGGGATCAGGAGCAGATCGATGAAAATCATGAACATTACCTGCAGCTCCCTCTCAAAGTCACCAGTTCTTAGAGCACACTGTAAGGTACGTCTTATCACCCCAAAGGAGGATTTCAGACCAAAGTTCATGTTCTGTCTTGGCTTGGGGATAAGCAGGGGTGCTCCAAATTTCAATTTTACAGAAAGGAAAGGAACTTTGATACAAAGACCTTGGGCAGCATTGGTGGCAAATGGATGGCTGCGCGGAACCATGAAAGAAATGACAGAAAGTTATGGGAGTCATTACTACGCACCCAGCATCAAGAACGTGCATTTTGGATGCATTTTCAAAAGGAAAGAGAACGGAAAAATCTGTAGATTGAAGGTGATTGAGATAAACAAAATATTCCGTTTTTCTAAAAGCTACTGTAAAGAGTCTCTGGTTTAGAAGAAGAACCCTTACCAATGATCAAGAGAGATGCGACAGATTTCTATCATCAAAGCATTATGGTTGTCAAGATGAATCATCACTTTGATGTCTTCAACAAGTAGGATTCTTTTGATCTATAATCATCAAAAATGAGATAGCCCCATTTCATGGGATTTTTCAAGGCAAACGTCTGACAGATTAAGCGGGGTCCTCATCCCGGTTGGAGGACATATCTCTTCCTTCATCATGATGCCAGCCTAGCTTTCGGCCCAAAATCCAAGGTAAGCATGGCAAAAGTCTGGAGATGCCGGGGATTGAACCCGGGGCCTCATACATGCAAAGCATGCGCTCTACCACTGAGCTACATCCCCACTTCTGCAAGGTTTGACTGTATGATTGGAAACCCTGCATTGAACCGACGGCCACATCACCCCATTCGACTCTGCAGTATACAATGTCAGTCAGGAAAATCCTTCAGCCTTGTACCTGGATGATCTTCATGGTCTTATGTACAGATGCCTATATACAGCCTTCTTAGCGCAGTAGGCAGCGCGTCAGTCTCATAATCTGAAGGTCCTGAGTTCGATCCTCAGAGAGGGCATTTATTTCCTTCTTTTGGAATGCAAAATTCTCCGATTTTCTTGAAATGCGCAAACTATGCCTAGTTCAAAGATTTTTCCAAAGCAAATGTCTGACTATTTAAGTGGGGCTCTCACCCCAACTG
The DNA here is from genome assembly GCF_964204655.1 of Triturus cristatus. Taxonomy (NCBI): domain Eukaryota; kingdom Metazoa; phylum Chordata; class Amphibia; order Caudata; family Salamandridae; genus Triturus; species Triturus cristatus. Next base: position 108,336,204 of record NC_140585.1, read on the forward strand.
CATGACAAACTTCTTCTTTCTGCATGATGGCAGGCTAGCCTTCTGGAAAAAAGCCAAGATAAGGAACAGAGGCTCCTGGAGATGCCGGGGATTGAACCCGGGACCTCATACATGCGAAGCATGCGCTCTACCACTGAGCTACATCCCCACTTTTGCACTCGAGCTGTTTGATGGATGCAAGGAATCCCTGAAACCCAGGGACTGCAAAGTCTCGATCATAATCAATGGAAGGTATTGTTTGAATAAAAGTGAAATATATGGAAATCGAAGCACAAAATCCTTCGAGCCGGATTTGAACCAGCGACCTAAGGATGTCTGACTTTATGCTACAGTCCTCCGCTCTACCAACTGAGCTATCGAAGGAGTGGCTGAAGTATCTTTCAGCGCTGTAATTATCTCTCGCTCAAGAAAGGTTGTGGGGGTGGGGATCAGGAGCAGATCGATGAAAATCATGAACATTACCTGCAGCTCCCTCTCAAAGTCACCAGTTCTTAGAGCACACTGTAAGGTACGTCTTATCACCCCAAAGGAGGATTTCAGACCAAAGTTCATGTTCTGTCTTGGCTTGGGGATAAGCAGGGGTGCTCCAAATTTCAATTTTACAGAAAGGAAAGGAACTTTGATACAAAGACCTTGGGCAGCATTGGTGGCAAATGGATGGCTGCGCGGAACCATGAAAGAAATGACAGAAAGTTATGGGAGTCATTACTACGCACCCAGCATCAAGAACGTGCATTTTGGATGCATTTTCAAAAGGAAAGAGAACGGAAAAATCTGTAGATTGAAGGTGATTGAGATAAACAAAATATTCCGTTTTTCTAAAAGCTACTGTAAAGAGTCTCTGGTTTAGAAGAAGAACCCTTACCAATGATCAAGAGAGATGCGACAGATTTCTATCATCAAAGCATTATGGTTGTCAAGATGAATCATCACTTTGATGTCTTCAACAAGTAGGATTCTTTTGATCTATAATCATCAAAAATGAGATAGCCCCATTTCATGGGATTTTTCAAGGCAAACGTCTGACAGATTAAGCGGGGTCCTCATCCCGGTTGGAGGACATATCTCTTCCTTCATCATGATGCCAGCCTAGCTTTCGGCCCAAAATCCAAGGTAAGCATGGCAAAAGTCTGGAGATGCCGGGGATTGAACCCGGGGCCTCATACATGCAAAGCATGCGCTCTACCACTGAGCTACATCCCCACTTCTGCAAGGTTTGACTGTATGATTGGAAACCCTGCATTGAACCGACGGCCACATCACCCCATTCGACTCTGCAGTATACAATGTCAGTCAGGAAAATCCTTCAGCCTTGTACCTGGATGATCTTCATGGTCTTATGTACAGATGCCTATATACAGCCTTCTTAGCGCAGTAGGCAGCGCGTCAGTCTCATAATCTGAAGGTCCTGAGTTCGATCCTCAGAGAGGGCATTTATTTCCTTCTTTTGGAATGCAAAATTCTCCGATTTTCTTGAAATGCGCAAACTATGCCTAGTTCAAAGATTTTTCCAAAGCAAATGTCTGACTATTTAAGTGGGGCTCTCACCCCAACTGCATGACAAACTTCTTCTTTCTGCATGATGGCAGGCTAGCCTTCTGGAAAAAAGCCAAGATAAGGAACAGAGGCTCCTGGAGATGCCGGGGATTGAACCCGGGACCTCATACATGCGAAGCATGCGCTCTACCACTGAGCTACATCCCCACTTTTGCACTCGAGCTGTTTGATGGATGCAGGGAATCCCTGAAACCCAGGGACTGCAAAGTCTCGATCATAATCAATGGAAGGTATTGTTTGAATAAAAGTGAAATATATGGAAATCGAAGCACAAAATCCTTCGAGCCGGATTTGAACCAGCGACCTAAGGATGTCTGACTTTATGCTACAGTCCTCCGCTCTACCAACTGAGCTATCGAAGGAGTGGCTGAAGTATCTTTCAGCGCTGTAATTATCTCTCGCTCAAGAAAGGTTGTGGGGGTGGGGATCAGGAGCAGATCGATGAAAATCATGAACATTACCTGCAGCTCCCTCTCAAAGTCACCAGTTCTTAGAGCACACTGTAAGGTACGTCTTATCACCCCAAAGGAGGATTTCAGACCAAAGTTCATGTTCTGTCTTGGCTTGGGGATAAGCAGGGGTGCTCCAAATTTCAATTTTACAGAAAGGAAAGGAACTTTGATACAAAGACCTTGGGCAGCATTGGTGGCAAATGGATGGCTGCGCGGAACCATGAAAGAAATGACAGAAAGTTATGGGAGTCATTACTACGCACCCAGCATCAAGAACGTGCATTTTGGATGCATTTTCAAAAGGAAAGAGAACGGAAAAATCTGTAGATTGAAGGTGATTGAGATAAACAAAATATTCCGTTTTTCTAAAAGCTACTGTAAAGAGTCTCTG
>NC_140585.1:108343603-108373603 GCF_964204655.1 Triturus cristatus
TGCGCTCTACCACTGAGCTACATCCCCACTTCTGCAAGGTTTGACTGTATGATTGGAAACCCTGCATTGAACCGACGGCCACATCACCCCATTCGACTCTGCAGTATACAATGTCAGTCAGGAAAATCCTTCAGCCTTGTACCTGGATGATCTTCATGGTCTTATGTACAGATGCCTATATACAGCCTTCTTAGCGCAGTAGGCAGCGCGTCAGTCTCATAATCTGAAGGTCCTGAGTTCGATCCTCAGAGAGGGCATTTATTTCCTTCTTTTGGAATGCAAAATTCTCCGATTTTCTTGAAATGCGCAAACTATGCCTAGTTCAAAGATTTTTCCAAAGCAAATGTCTGACTATTTAAGTGGGGCTCTCACCCCAACTGCATGACAAACTTCTTCTTTCTGCATGATGGCAGGCTAGCCTTCTGGAAAAAAGCCAAGATAAGGAACAGAGGCTCCTGGAGATGCCGGGGATTGAACCCGGGACCTCATACATGCGAAGCATGCGCTCTACCACTGAGCTACATCCCCACTTTTGCACTCGAGCTGTTTGATGGATGCAGGGAATCCCTGAAACCCAGGGACTGCAAAGTCTCGATCATAATCAATGGAAGGTATTGTTTGAATAAAAGTGAAATATATGGAAATCGAAGCACAAAATCCTTCGAGCCGGATTTGAACCAGCGACCTAAGGATGTCTGACTTTATGCTACAGTCCTCCGCTCTACCAACTGAGCTATCGAAGGAGTGGCTGAAGTATCTTTCAGCGCTGTAATTATCTCTCGCTCAAGAAAGGTTGTGGGGGTGGGGATCAGGAGCAGATCGATGAAAATCATGAACATTACCTGCAGCTCCCTCTCAAAGTCACCAGTTCTTAGAGCACACTGTAAGGTACGTCTTATCACCCCAAAGGAGGATTTCAGACCAAAGTTCATGTTCTGTCTTGGCTTGGGGATAAGCAGGGGTGCTCCAAATTTCAATTTTACAGAAAGGAAAGGAACTTTGATACAAAGACCTTGGGCAGCATTGGTGGCAAATGGATGGCTGCGCGGAACCATGAAAGAAATGACAGAAAGTTATGGGAGTCATTACTACGCACCCAGCATCAAGAACGTGCATTTTGGATGCATTTTCAAAAGGAAAGAGAACGGAAAAATCTGTAGATTGAAGGTGATTGAGATAAACAAAATATTCCGTTTTTCTAAAAGCTACTGTAAAGAGTCTCTGGTTTAGAAGAAGAACCCTTACCAATGATCAAGAGAGATGCGACAGATTTCTATCATCAAAGCATTATGGTTGTCAAGATGAATCATCACTTTGATGTCTTCAACAAGTAGGATTCTTTTGATCTATAATCATCAAAAATGAGATAGCCCCATTTCATGGGATTTTTCAAGGCAAACGTCTGACAGATTAAGCGGGGTCCTCATCCCGGTTGGAGGACATATCTCTTCCTTCATCATGATGCCAGCCTAGCTTTCGGCCCAAAATCCAAGGTAAGCATGGCAAAAGTCTGGAGATGCCGGGGATTGAACCCGGGGCCTCATACATGCAAAGCATGCGCTCTACCACTGAGCTACATCCCCACTTCTGCAAGGTTTGACTGTATGATTGGAAACCCTGCATTGAACCGACGGCCACATCACCCCATTCGACTCTGCAGTATACAATGTCAGTCAGGAAAATCCTTCAGCCTTGTACCTGGATGATCTTCATGGTCTTATGTACAGATGCCTATATACAGCCTTCTTAGCGCAGTAGGCAGCGCGTCAGTCTCATAATCTGAAGGTCCTGAGTTCGATCCTCAGAGAGGGCATTTATTTCCTTCTTTTGGAATGCAAAATTCTCCGATTTTCTTGAAATGCGCAAACTATGCCTAGTTCAAAGATTTTTCCAAAGCAAATGTCTGACTATTTAAGTGGGGCTCTCACCCCAACTGCATGACAAACTTCTTCTTTCTGCATGATGGCAGGCTAGCCTTCTGGAAAAAAGCCAAGATAAGGAACACAGGCTCCTGGAGATGCCGGGGATTGAACCCGGGACCTCATACATGCGAAGCATGCGCTCTACCACTGAGCTACATCCCCACTTTTGCACTCGAGCTGTTTGATGGATGCAAGGAATCCCTGAAACCCAGGGACTGCAAAGTCTCGATCATAATCAATGGAAGGTATTGTTTGAATAAAAGTGAAATATATGGAAATCGAAGCACAAAATCCTTCGAGCCGGATTTGAACCAGCGACCTAAGGATGTCTGACTTTATGCTACAGTCCTCCGCTCTACCAACTGAGCTATCGAAGGAGTGGCTGAAGTATCTTTCAGCGCTGTAATTATCTCTCGCTCAAGAAAGGTTGTGGGGGTGGGGATCAGGAGCAGATCGATGAAAATCATGAACATTACCTGCAGCTCCCTCTCAAAGTCACCAGTTCTTAGAGCACACTGTAAGGTACGTCTTATCACCCCAAAGGAGGATTTCAGACCAAAGTTCATGTTCTGTCTTGGCTTGGGGATAAGCAGGGGTGCTCCAAATTTCAATTTTACAGAAAGGAAAGGAACTTTGATACAAAGACCTTGGGCAGCATTTGTGGCAAATGGATGGCTGCGCGGAACCATGAAAGAAATGACAGAAAGTTATGGGAGTCATTACTACGCACCCAGCATCAAGAACGTGCATTTTGGATGCATTTTCAAAAGGAAAGAGAACGGAAAAATCTGTAGATTGAAGGTGATTGAGATAAACAAAATATTCCGTTTTTCTAAAAGCTACTGTAAAGAGTCTCTGGTTTAGAAGAAGAACCCTTACCAATGATCAAGAGAGATGCGACAGATTTCTATCATCAAAGCATTATGGTTGTCAAGATGAATCATCACTTTGATGTCTTCAACAAGTAGGATTCTTTTGATCTATAATCATCAAAAATGAGATAGCCCCATTTCATGGGATTTTTCAAGGCAAACGTCTGACAGATTAAGCGGGGTCCTCATCCCGGTTGGAGGACATATCTCTTCCTTCATCATGATGCCAGCCTAGCTTTCGGCCCAAAATCCAAGGTAAGCATGGCAAAAGTCTGGAGATGCCGGGGATTGAACCCGGGGCCTCATACATGCAAAGCATGCGCTCTACCACTGAGCTACATCCCCACTTCTGCAAGGTTTGACTGTATGATTGGAAACCCTGCATTGAACCGACGGCCACATCACCCCATTCGACTCTGCAGTATACAATGTCAGTCAGGAAAATCCTTCAGCCTTGTACCTGGATGATCTTCATGGTCTTATGTACAGATGCCTATATACAGCCTTCTTAGCGCAGTAGGCAGCGCGTCAGTCTCATAATCTGAAGGTCCTGAGTTCGATCCTCAGAGAGGGCATTTATTTCCTTCTTTTGGAATGCAAAATTCTCCGATTTTCTTGAAATGCGCAAACTATGCCTAGTTCAAAGATTTTTCCAAAGCAAATGTCTGACTATTTAAGTGGGGCTCTCACCCCAACTGCATGACAAACTTCTTCTTTCTGCATGATGGCAGGCTAGCCTTCTGGAAAAAAGCCAAGATAAGGAACAGAGGCTCCTGGAGATGCCGGGGATTGAACCCGGGACCTCATACATGCGAAGCATGCGCTCTACCACTGAGCTACATCCCCACTTTTGCACTCGAGCTGTTTGATGGATGCAAGGAATCCCTGAAACCCAGGGACTGCAAAGTCTCGATCATAATCAATGGAAGGTATTGTTTGAATAAAAGTGAAATATATGGAAATCGAAGCACAAAATCCTTCGAGCCGGATTTGAACCAGCGACCTAAGGATGTCTGACTTTATGCTACAGTCCTCCGCTCTACCAACTGAGCTATCGAAGGAGTGGCTGAAGTATCTTTCAGCGCTGTAATTATCTCTCGCTCAAGAAAGGTTGTGGGGGTGGGGATCAGGAGCAGATCGATGAAAATCATGAACATTACCTGCAGCTCCCTCTCAAAGTCACCAGTTCTTAGAGCACACTGTAAGGTACGTCTTATCACCCCAAAGGAGGATTTCAGACCAAAGTTCATGTTCTGTCTTGGCTTGGGGATAAGCAGGGGTGCTCCAAATTTCAATTTTACAGAAAGGAAAGGAACTTTGATACAAAGACCTTGGGCAGCATTGGTGGCAAATGGATGGCTGCGCGGAACCATGAAAGAAATGACAGAAAGTTATGGGAGTCATTACTACGCACCCAGCATCAAGAACGTGCATTTTGGATGCATTTTCAAAAGGAAAGAGAACGGAAAAATCTGTAGATTGAAGGTGATTGAGATAAACAAAATATTCCGTTTTTCTAAAAGCTACTGTAAAGAGTCTCTGGTTTAGAAGAAGAACCCTTACCAATGATCAAGAGAGATGCGACAGATTTCTATCATCAAAGCATTATGGTTGTCAAGATGAATCATCACTTTGATGTCTTCAACAAGTAGGATTCTTTTGATCTATAATCATCAAAAATGAGATAGCCCCATTTCATGGGATTTTTCAAGGCAAACGTCTGACAGATTAAGCGGGGTCCTCATCCCGGTTGGAGGACATATCTCTTCCTTCATCATGATGCCAGCCTAGCTTTCGGCCCAAAATCCAAGGTAAGCATGGCAAAAGTCTGGAGATGCCGGGGATTGAACCCGGGGCCTCATACATGCAAAGCATGCGCTCTACCACTGAGCTACATCCCCACTTCTGCAAGGTTTGACTGTATGATTGGAAACCCTGCATTGAACCGACGGCCACATCACCCCATTCGACTCTGCAGTATACAATGTCAGTCAGGAAAATCCTTCAGCATTGTACCTGGATGATCTTCATGGTCTTATGTACAGATGCCTATATACAGCCTTCTTAGCGCAGTAGGCAGCGCGTCAGTCTCATAATCTGAAGGTCCTGAGTTCGATCCTCAGAGAGGGCATTTATTTCCTTCTTTTGGAATGCAAAATTCTCCGATTTTCTTGAAATGCGCAAACTATGCCTAGTTCAAAGATTTTTCCAAAGCAAATGTCTGACTATTTAAGTGGGGCTCTCACCCCAACTGCATGACAAACTTCTTCTTTCTGCATGATGGCAGGCTAGCCTTCTGGAAAAAAGCCAAGATAAGGAACAGAGGCTCCTGGAGATGCCGGGGATTGAACCCGGGACCTCATACATGCGAAGCATGCGCTCTACCACTGAGCTACATCCCCACTTTTGCACTCGAGCTGTTTGATGGATGCAAGGAATCCCTGAAACCCAGGGACTGCAAAGTCTCGATCATAATCAATGGAAGGTATTGTTTGAATAAAAGTGAAATATATGGAAATCGAAGCACAAAATCCTTCGAGCCGGATTTGAACCAGCGACCTAAGGATGTCTGACTTTATGCTACAGTCCTCCGCTCTACCAACTGAGCTATCGAAGGAGTGGCTGAAGTATCTTTCAGCGCTGTAATTATCTCTCGCTCAAGAAAGGTTGTGGGGGTGGGGATCAGGAGCAGATCGATGAAAATCATGAACATTACCTGCAGCTCCCTCTCAAAGTCACCAGTTCTTAGAGCACACTGTAAGGTACGTCTTATCACCCCAAAGGAGGATTTCAGACCAAAGTTCATGTTCTGTCTTGGCTTGGGGATAAGCAGGGGTGCTCCAAATTTCAATTTTACAGAAAGGAAAGGAACTTTGATACAAAGACCTTGGGCAGCATTGGTGGCAAATGGATGGCTGCGCGGAACCATGAAAGAAATGACAGAAAGTTATGGGAGTCATTACTACGCACCCAGCATCAAGAACGTGCATTTTGGATGCATTTTCAAAAGGAAAGAGAACGGAAAAATCTGTAGATTGAAGGTGATTGAGATAAACAAAATATTCCGTTTTTCTAAAAGCTACTGTAAAGAGTCTCTGGTTTAGAAGAAGAACCCTTACCAATGATCAAGAGAGATGCGACAGATTTCTATCATCAAAGCATTATGGTTGTCAAGATGAATCATCACTTTGATGTCTTCAACAAGTAGGATTCTTTTGATCTATAATCATCAAAAATGAGATAGCCCCATTTCATGGGATTTTTCAAGGCAAACGTCTGACAGATTAAGCGGGGTCCTCATCCCGGTTGGAGGACATATCTCTTCCTTCATCATGATGCCAGCCTAGCTTTCGGCCCAAAATCCAAGGTAAGCATGGCAAAAGTCTGGAGATGCCGGGGATTGAACCCGGGGCCTCATACATGCAAAGCATGCGCTCTACCACTGAGCTACATCCCCACTTCTGCAAGGTTTGACTGTATGATTGGAAACCCTGCATTGAACCGACGGCCACATCACCCCATTCGACTCTGCAGTATACAATGTCAGTCAGGAAAATCCTTCAGCCTTGTACCTGGATGATCTTCATGGTCTTATGTACAGATGCCTATATACAGCCTTCTTAGCGCAGTAGGCAGCGCGTCAGTCTCATAATCTGAAGGTCCTGAGTTCGATCCTCAGAGAGGGCATTTATTTCCTTCTTTTGGAATGCAAAATTCTCCGATTTTCTTGAAATGCGCAAACTATGCCTAGTTCAAAGATTTTTCCAAAGCAAATGTCTGACTATTTAAGTGGGGCTCTCACCCCAACTGCATGACAAACTTCTTCTTTCTGCATGATGGCAGGCTAGCCTTCTGGAAAAAAGCCAAGATAAGGAACAGAGGCTCCTGGAGATGCCGGGGATTGAACCCGGGACCTCATACATGCAAAGCATGCGCTCTACCACTGAGCTACATCCCCACTTTTGCACTCGAGCTGTTTGATGGATGCAAGGAATCCCTGAAACCCAGGGACTGCAAAGTCTCGATCATAATCAATGGAAGGTATTGTTTGAATAAAAGTGAAAGATATGGAAATCGAAGCAAAAAATCCTTCGAGCCGGATTTGAACCAGCGACCTAAGGATGTCTGACTTTATGCTACAGTCCTCCGCTCTACCAACTGAGCTATCGAAGGAGTGGCTGAAGTATCTTTCAGCGCTGTAATTATCTCTCGCTCAAGAAAGGTTGTGGGGGTGGGGATCAGGAGCAGATCGATGAAAATCATGAACATTACCTGCAGCTCCCTCTCAAAGTCACCAGTTCTTAGAGCACACTGTAAGGTACGTCTTATCACCCCAAAGGAGGATTTCAGACCAAAGTTCATGTTCTGTCTTGGCTTGGGGATAAGCAGGGGTGCTCCAAATTTCAATTTTACAGAAAGGAAAGGAACTTTGATACAAAGACCTTGGGCAGCATTGGTGGCAAATGGATGGCTGCGCGGAACCATGAAAGAAATGACAGAAAGTTATGGGAGTCATTACTACGCACCCAGCATCAAGAACGTGCATTTTGGATGCATTTTCAAAAGGAAAGAGAACGGAAAAATCTGTAGATTGAAGGTGATTGAGATAAACAAAATATTCCGTTTTTCTAAAAGCTACTGTAAAGAGTCTCTGGTTTAGAAGAAGAACCCTTACCAATGATCAAGAGAGATGCGACAGATTTCTATCATCAAAGCATTATGGTTGTCAAGATGAATCATCACTTTGATGTCTTCAACAAGTAGGATTCTTTTGATCTATAATCATCAAAAATGAGATAGCCCCATTTCATGGGATTTTTCAAGGCAAACGTCTGACAGATTAAGCGGGGTCCTCATCCCGGTTGGAGGACATATCTCTTCCTTCATCATGATGCCAGCCTAGCTTTCGGCCCAAAATCCAAGGTAAGCATGGCAAAAGTCTGGAGATGCCGGGGATTGAACCCGGGGCCTCATACATGCAAAGCATGCGCTCTACCACTGAGCTACATCCCCACTTCTGCAAGGTTTGACTGTATGATTGGAAACCCTGCATTGAACCGACGGCCACATCACCCCATTCGACTCTGCAGTATACAATGTCAGTCAGGAAAATCCTTCAGCATTGTACCTGGATGATCTTCATGGTCTTATGTACAGATGCCTATATACAGCCTTCTTAGCGCAGTAGGCAGCGCGTCAGTCTCATAATCTGAAGGTCCTGAGTTCGATCCTCAGAGAGGGCATTTATTTCCTTCTTTTGGAATGCAAAATTCTCCGATTTTCTTGAAATGCGCAAACTATGCCTAGTTCAAAGATTTTTCCAAAGCAAATGTCTGACTATTTAAGTGGGGCTCTCACCCCAACTGCATGACAAACTTCTTCTTTCTGCATGATGGCAGGCTAGCCTTCTGGAAAAAAGCCAAGATAAGGAACAGAGGCTCCTGGAGATGCCGGGGATTGAACCCGGGACCTCATACATGCAAAGCATGCGCTCTACCACTGAGCTACATCCCCACTTTTGCACTCGAGCTGTTTGATGGATGCAAGGAATCCCTGAAACCCAGGGACTGCAAAGTCTCGATCATAATCAATGGAAGGTATTGTTTGAATAAAAGTGAAAGATATGGAAATCGAAGCAAAAAATCCTTCGAGCCGGATTTGAACCAGCGACCTAAGGATGTCTGACTTTATGCTACAGTCCTCCGCTCTACCAACTGAGCTATCGAAGGAGTGGCTGAAGTATCTTTCAGCGCTGTAATTATCTCTCGCTCAAGAAAGGTTGTGGGGGTGGGGATCAGGAGCAGATCGATGAAAATCATGAACATTACCTGCAGCTCCCTCTCAAAGTCACCAGTTCTTAGAGCACACTGTAAGGTACGTCTTATCACCCCAAAGGAGGATTTCAGACCAAAGTTCATGTTCTGTCTTGGCTTGGGGATAAGCAGGGGTGCTCCAAATTTCAATTTTACAGAAAGGAAAGGAACTTTGATACAAAGACCTTGGGCAGCATTGGTGGCAAATGGATGGCTGCGCGGAACCATGAAAGAAATGACAGAAAGTTATGGGAGTCATTACTACGCACCCAGCATCAAGAACGTGCATTTTGGATGCATTTTCAAAAGGAAAGAGAACGGAAAAATCTGTAGATTGAAGGTGATTGAGATAAACAAAATATTCCGTTTTTCTAAAAGCTACTGTAAAGAGTCTCTGGTTTAGAAGAAGAACCCTTACCAATGATCAAGAGAGATGCGACAGATTTCTATCATCAAAGCATTATGGTTGTCAAGATGAATCATCACTTTGATGTCTTCAACAAGTAGGATTCTTTTGATCTATAATCATCAAAAATGAGATAGCCCCATTTCATGGGATTTTTCAAGGCAAACGTCTGACAGATTAAGCGGGGTCCTCATCCCGGTTGGAGGACATATCTCTTCCTTCATCATGATGCCAGCCTAGCTTTCGGCCCAAAATCCAAGGTAAGCATGGCAAAAGTCTGGAGATGCCGGGGATTGAACCCAGGGCCTCATACATGCAAAGCATGCGCTCTACCACTGAGCTACATCCCCACTTCTGCAAGGTTTGACTGTATGATTGGAAACCCTGCATTGAACCGACGGCCACATCACCCCATTCGACTCTGCAGTATACAATGTCAGTCAGGAAAATCCTTCAGCATTGTACCTGGATGATCTTCATGGTCTTATGTACAGATGCCTATATACAGCCTTCTTAGCGCAGTAGGCAGCGCGTCAGTCTCATAATCTGAAGGTCCTGAGTTCGATCCTCAGAGAGGGCATTTATTTCCTTCTTTTGGAATGCAAAATTCTCCGATTTTCTTGAAATGCGCAAACTATGCCTAGTTCAAAGATTTTTCCAAAGCAAATGTCTGACTATTTAAGTGGGGCTCTCACCCCAACTGCATGACAAACTTCTTCTTTCTGCATGATGGCAGGCTAGCCTTCTGGAAAAAAGCCAAGATAAGGAACAGAGGCTCCTGGAGATGCCGGGGATTGAACCCGGGACCTCATACATGCGAAGCATGCGCTCTACCACTGAGCTACATCCCCACTTTTGCACTCGAGCTGTTTGATGGATGCAAGGAATCCCTGAAACCCAGGGACTGCAAAGTCTCGATCATAATCAATGGAAGGTATTGTTTGAATAAAAGTGAAATATATGGAAATCGAAGCACAAAATCCTTCGAGCCGGATTTGAACCAGCGACCTAAGGATGTCTGACTTTATGCTACAGTCCTCCGCTCTACCAACTGAGCTATCGAAGGAGTGGCTGAAGTATCTTTCAGCGCTGTAATTATCTCTCGCTCAAGAAAGGTTGTGGGGGTGGGGATCAGGAGCAGATCGATGAAAATCATGAACATTACCTGCAGCTCCCTCTCAAAGTCACCAGTTCTTAGAGCACACTGTAAGGTACGTCTTATCACCCCAAAGGAGGATTTCAGACCAAAGTTCATGTTCTGTCTTGGCTTGGGGATAAGCAGGGGTGCTCCAAATTTCAATTTTACAGAAAGGAAAGGAACTTTGATACAAAGACCTTGGGCAGCATTGGTGGCAAATGGATGGCTGCGCGGAACCATGAAAGAAATGACAGAAAGTTATGGGAGTCATTACTACGCACCCAGCATCAAGAACGTGCATTTTGGATGCATTTTCAAAAGGAAAGAGAACGGAAAAATCTGTAGATTGAAGGTGATTGAGATAAACAAAATATTCCGTTTTTCTAAAAGCTACTGTAAAGAGTCTCTGGTTTAGAAGAAGAACCCTTACCAATGATCAAGAGAGATGCGACAGATTTCTATCATCAAAGCATTATGGTTGTCAAGATGAATCATCACTTTGATGTCTTCAACAAGTAGGATTCTTTTGATCTATAATCATCAAAAATGAGATAGCCCCATTTCATGGGATTTTTCAAGGCAAACGTCTGACAGATTAAGCGGGGTCCTCATCCCGGTTGGAGGACATATCTCTTCCTTCATCATGATGCCAGCCTAGCTTTCGGCCCAAAATCCAAGGTAAGCATGGCAAAAGTCTGGAGATGCCGGGGATTGAACCCGGGGCCTCATACATGCAAAGCATGCGCTCTACCACTGAGCTACATCCCCACTTCTGCAAGGTTTGACTGTATGATTGGAAACCCTGCATTGAACCGACGGCCACATCACCCCATTCGACTCTGCAGTATACAATGTCAGTCAGGAAAATCCTTCAGCCTTGTACCTGGATGATCTTCATGGTCTTATGTACAGATGCCTATATACAGCCTTCTTAGCGCAGTAGGCAGCGCGTCAGTCTCATAATCTGAAGGTCCTGAGTTCGATCCTCAGAGAGGGCATTTATTTCCTTCTTTTGGAATGCAAAATTCTCCGATTTTCTTGAAATGCGCAAACTATGCCTAGTTCAAAGATTTTTCCAAAGCAAATGTCTGACTATTTAAGTGGGGCTCTCACCCCAACTGCATGACAAACTTCTTCTTTCTGCATGATGGCAGGCTAGCCTTCTGGAAAAAAGCCAAGATAAGGAACAGAGGCTCCTGGAGATGCCGGGGATTGAACCCGGGACCTCATACATGCAAAGCATGCGCTCTACCACTGAGCTACATCCCCACTTTTGCACTCGAGCTGTTTGATGGATGCAAGGAATCCCTGAAACCCAGGGACTGCAAAGTCTCGATCATAATCAATGGAAGGTATTGTTTGAATAAAAGTGAAAGATATGGAAATCGAAGCAAAAAATCCTTCGAGCCGGATTTGAACCAGCGACCTAAGGATGTCTGACTTTATGCTACAGTCCTCCGCTCTACCAACTGAGCTATCGAAGGAGTGGCTGAAGTATCTTTCAGCGCTGTAATTATCTCTCGCTCAAGAAAGGTTGTGGGGGTGGGGATCAGGAGCAGATCGATGAAAATCATGAACATTGCCTGCAGCTCCCTCTCAAAGTCACCAGTTCTTAGAGCACACTGTAAGGTACGTCTTATCACCCCAAAGGAGGATTTCAGACCAAAGTTCATGTTCTGTCTTGGCTTGGGGATAAGCAGGGGTGCTCCAAATTTCAATTTTACAGAAAGGAAAGGAACTTTGATACAAAGACCTTGGGCAGCATTGGTGGCAAATGGATGGCTGCGCGGAACCATGAAAGAAATGACAGAAAGTTATGGGAGTCATTACTACGCACCCAGCATCAAGAACGTGCATTTTGGATGCATTTTCAAAAGGAAAGAGAACGGAAAAATCTGTAGATTGAAGGTGATTGAGATAAACAAAATATTCCGTTTTTCTAAAAGCTACTGTAAAGAGTCTCTGGTTTAGAAGAAGAACCCTTACCAATGATCAAGAGAGATGCGACAGATTTCTATCATCAAAGCATTATGGTTGTCAAGATGAATCATCACTTTGATGTCTTCAACAAGTAGGATTCTTTTGATCTATAATCATCAAAAATGAGATAGCCCCATTTCATGGGATTCTTCAAGGCAAACGTCTGACAGATTAAGCGGGGTCCTCATCCCGGTTGGAGGACATATCTCTTCCTTCATCATGATGCCAGCCTAGCTTTCGGCCCAAAATCCAAGGTAAGCATGGCAAAAGTCTGGAGATGCCGGGGATTGAACCCGGGGCCTCATACATGCAAAGCATGCGCTCTACCACTGAGCTACATCCCCACTTCTGCAAGGTTTGACTGTATGATTGGAAACCCTGCATTGAACCGACGGCCACATCACCCCATTCGACTCTGCAGTATACAATGTCAGTCAGGAAAATCCTTCAGCCTTGTACCTGGATGATCTTCATGGTCTTATGTACAGATGCCTATATACAGCCTTCTTAGCGCAGTAGGCAGCGCGTCAGTCTCATAATCTGAAGGTCCTGAGTTCGATCCTCAGAGAGGGCATTTATTTCCTTCTTTTGGAATGCAAAATTCTCCGATTTTCTTGAAATGCGCAAACTATGCCTAGTTCAAAGATTTTTCCAAAGCAAATGTCTGACTATTTAAGTGGGGCTCTCACCCCAACTGCATGACAAACTTCTTCTTTCTGCATGATGGCAGGCTAGCCTTCTGGAAAAAAGCCAAGATAAGGAACAGAGGCTCCTGGAGATGCCGGGGATTGAACCCGGGACCTCATACATGCAAAGCATGCGCTCTACCACTGAGCTACATCCCCACTTTTGCACTCGAGCTGTTTGATGGATGCAAGGAATCCCTGAAACCCAGGGACTGCAAAGTCTCGATCATAATCAATGGAAGGTATTGTTTGAATAAAAGTGAAAGATATGGAAATCGAAGCAAAAAATCCTTCGAGCCGGATTTGAACCAGCGACCTAAGGATGTCTGACTTTATGCTACAGTCCTCCGCTCTACCAACTGAGCTATCGAAGGAGTGGCTGAAGTATCTTTCAGCGCTGTAATTATCTCTCGCTCAAGAAAGGTTGTGGGGGTGGGGATCAGGAGCAGATCGATGAAAATCATGAACATTGCCTGCAGCTCCCTCTCAAAGTCACCAGTTCTTAGAGCACACTGTAAGGTACGTCTTATCACCCCAAAGGAGGATTTCAGACCAAAGTTCATGTTCTGTCTTGGCTTGGGGATAAGCAGGGGTGCTCCAAATTTCAATTTTACAGAAAGGAAAGGAACTTTGATACAAAGACCTTGGGCAGCATTGGTGGCAAATGGATGGCTGCGCGGAACCATGAAAGAAATGACAGAAAGTTATGGGAGTCATTACTACGCACCCAGCATCAAGAACGTGCATTTTGGATGCATTTTCAAAAGGAAAGAGAACGGAAAAATCTGTAGATTGAAGGTGATTGAGATAAACAAAATATTCCGTTTTTCTAAAAGCTACTGTAAAGAGTCTCTGGTTTAGAAGAAGAACCCTTACCAATGATCAAGAGAGATGCAACAGATTTCTATCATCAAAGCATTATGGTTGTCAAGATGAATCATCACTTTGATGTCTTCAACAAGTAGGATTCTTTTGATCTATAATCATCAAAAATGAGATAGCCCCATTTCATGGGATTTTTCAAGGCAAACGTCTGACAGATTAAGCGGGGTCCTCATCCCGGTTGGAGGACATATCTCTTCCTTCATCATGATGCCAGCCTAGCTTTCGGCCCAAAATCCAAGGTAAGCATGGCAAAAGTCTGGAGATGCCGGGGATTGAACCCGGGGCCTCATACATGCAAAGCATGCGCTGTACCACTGAGCTACATCCCCACTTCTGCAAGGTTTGACTGTATGATTGGAAACCCTGCATTGAACCGACGGCCACATCACCCCATTCGACTCTGCAGTATACAATGTCAGTCAGGAAAATCCTTCAGCATTGTACCTGGATGATCTTCATGGTCTTATGTACAGATGCCTATATACAGCCTTCTTAGCGCAGTAGGCAGCGCGTCAGTCTCATAATCTGAAGGTCCTGAGTTCGATCCTCAGAGAGGGCATTTATTTCCTTCTTTTGGAATGCAAAATTCTCCGATTTTCTTGAAATGCGCAAACTATGCCTAGTTCAAAGATTTTTCCAAAGCAAATGTCTGACTATTTAAGTGGGGCTCTCACCCCAACTGCATGACAAACTTCTTCTTTCTGCATGATGGCAGGCTAGCCTTCTGGAAAAAAGCCAAGATAAGGAACAGAGGCTCCTGGAGATGCCGGGGATTGAACCCGGGACCTCATACATGCGAAGCATGCGCTCTACCACTGAGCTACATCCCCACTTTTGCACTCGAGCTGTTTGATGGATGCAAGGAATCCCTGAAACCCAGGGACTGCAAAGTCTCGATCATAATCAATGGAAGGTATTGTTTGAATAAAAGTGAAATATATGGAAATCGAAGCACAAAATCCTTCGAGCCGGATTTGAACCAGCGACCTAAGGATGTCTGACTTTATGCTACAGTCCTCCGCTCTACCAACTGAGCTATCGAAGGAGTGGCTGAAGTATCTTTCAGCGCTGTAATTATCTCTCGCTCAAGAAAGGTTGTGGGGGTGGGGATCAGGAGCAGATCGATGAAAATCATGAACATTACCTGCAGCTCCCTCTCAAAGTCACCAGTTCTTAGAGCACACTGTAAGGTACGTCTTATCACCCCAAAGGAGGATTTCAGACCAAAGTTCATGTTCTGTCTTGGCTTGGGGATAAGCAGGGGTGCTCCAAATTTCAATTTTACAGAAAGGAAAGGAACTTTGATACAAAGACCTTGGGCAGCATTGGTGGCAAATGGATGGCTGCGCGGAACCATGAAAGAAATGACAGAAAGTTATGGGAGTCATTACTACGCACCCAGCATCAAGAACGTGCATTTTGGATGCATTTTCAAAAGGAAAGAGAACGGAAAAATCTGTAGATTGAAGGTGATTGAGATAAACAAAATATTCCGTTTTTCTAAAAGCTACTGTAAAGAGTCTCTGGTTTAGAAGAAGAACCCTTACCAATGATCAAGAGAGATGCGACAGATTTCTATCATCAAAGCATTATGGTTGTCAAGATGAATCATCACTTTGATGTCTTCAACAAGTAGGATTCTTTTGATCTATAATCATCAAAAATGAGATAGCCCCATTTCATGGGATTTTTCAAGGCAAACGTCTGACAGATTAAGCGGGGTCCTCATCCCGGTTGGAGGACATATCTCTTCCTTCATCATGATGCCAGCCTAGCTTTCGGCCCAAAATCCAAGGTAAGCATGGCAAAAGTCTGGAGATGCCGGGGATTGAACCCGGGGCCTCATACATGCAAAGCATGCGCTCTACCACTGAGCTACATCCCCACTTCTGCAAGGTTTGACTGTATGATTGGAAACCCTGCATTGAACCGACGGCCACATCACCCCATTCGACTCTGCAGTATACAATGTCAGTCAGGAAAATCCTTCAGCCTTGTACCTGGATGATCTTCATGGTCTTATGTACAGATGCCTATATACAGCCTTCTTAGCGCAGTAGGCAGCGCGTCAGTCTCATAATCTGAAGGTCCTGAGTTCGATCCTCAGAGAGGGCATTTATTTCCTTCTTTTGGAATGCAAAATTCTCCGATTTTCTTGAAATGCGCAAACTATGCCTAGTTCAAAGATTTTTCCAAAGCAAATGTCTGACTATTTAAGTGGGGCTCTCACCCCAACTGCATGACAAACTTCTTCTTTCTGCATGATGGCAGGCTAGCCTTCTGGAAAAAAGCCAAGATAAGGAACAGAGGCTCCTGGAGATGCCGGGGATTGAACCCGGGACCTCATACATGCAAAGCATGCGCTCTACCACTGAGCTACATCCCCACTTTTGCACTCGAGCTGTTTGATGGATGCAAGGAATCCCTGAAACCCAGGGACTGCAAAGTCTCGATCATAATCAATGGAAGGTATTGTTTGAATAAAAGTGAAAGATATGGAAATCGAAGCAAAAAATCCTTCGAGCCGGATTTGAACCAGCGACCTAAGGATGTCTGACTTTATGCTACAGTCCTCCGCTCTACCAACTGAGCTATCGAAGGAGTGGCTGAAGTATCTTTCAGCGCTGTAATTATCTCTCGCTCAAGAAAGGTTGTGGGGGTGGGGATCAGGAGCAGATCGATGAAAATCATGAACATTACCTGCAGCTCCCTCTCAAAGTCACCAGTTCTTAGAGCACACTGTAAGGTACGTCTTATCACCCCAAAGGAGGATTTCAGACCAAAGTTCATGTTCTGTCTTGGCTTGGGGATAAGCAGGGGTGCTCCAAATTTCAATTTTACAGAAAGGAAAGGAACTTTGATACAAAGACCTTGGGCAGCATTGGTGGCAAATGGATGGCTGCGCGGAACCATGAAAGAAATGACAGAAAGTTATGGGAGTCATTACTACGCACCCAGCATCAAGAACGTGCATTTTGGATGCATTTTCAAAAGGAAAGAGAACGGAAAAATCTGTAGATTGAAGGTGATTGAGATAAACAAAATATTCCGTTTTTCTAAAAGCTACTGTAAAGAGTCTCTGGTTTAGAAGAAGAACCCTTACCAATGATCAAGAGAGATGCGACAGATTTCTATCATCAAAGCATTATGGTTGTCAAGATGAATCATCACTTTGATGTCTTCAACAAGTAGGATTCTTTTGATCTATAATCATCAAAAATGAGATAGCCCCATTTCATGGGATTTTTCAAGGCAAACGTCTCGCAGATTAAGCGGGGTCCTCATCCCGGTTGGAGGACATATCTCTTCCTTCATCATGATGCCAGCCTAGCTTTCGGCCCAAAATCCAAGGTAAGCATGGCAAAAGTCTGGAGATGCCGGGGATTGAACCCGGGGCCTCATACATGCAAAGCATGCGCTCTACCACTGAGCTACATCCCCACTTCTGCAAGGTTTGACTGTATGATTGGAAACCCTGCATTGAACCGACGGCCACATCACCCCATTCGACTCTGCAGTATACAATGTCAGTCAGGAAAATCCTTCAGCATTGTACCTGGATGATCTTCATGGTCTTATGTACAGATGCCTATATACAGCCTTCTTAGCGCAGTAGGCAGCGCGTCAGTCTCATAATCTGAAGGTCCTGAGTTCGATCCTCAGAGAGGGCATTTATTTCCTTCTTTTGGAATGCAAAATTCTCCGATTTTCTTGAAATGCGCAAACTATGCCTAGTTCAAAGATTTTTCCAAAGCAAATGTCTGACTATTTAAGTGGGGCTCTCACCCCAACTGCATGACAAACTTCTTCTTTCTGCATGATGGCAGGCTAGCCTTCTGGAAAAAAGCCAAGATAAGGAACAGAGGCTCCTGGAGATGCCGGGGATTGAACCCGGGACCTCATACATGCAAAGCATGCGCTCTACCACTGAGCTACATCCCCACTTTTGCACTCGAGCTGTTTGATGGATGCAAGGAATCCCTGAAACCCAGGGACTGCAAAGTCTCGATCATAATCAATGGAAGGTATTGTTTGAATAAAAGTGAAAGATATGGAAATCGAAGCAAAAAATCCTTCGAGCCGGATTTGAACCAGCGACCTAAGGATGTCTGACTTTATGCTACAGTCCTCCGCTCTACCAACTGAGCTATCGAAGGAGTGGCTGAAGTATCTTTCAGCGCTGTAATTATCTCTCGCTCAAGAAAGGTTGTGGGGGTGGGGATCAGGAGCAGATCGATGAAAATCATGAACATTACCTGCAGCTCCCTCTCAAAGTCACCAGTTCTTAGAGCACACTGTAAGGTACGTCTTATCACCCCAAAGGAGGATTTCAGACCAAAGTTCATGTTCTGTCTTGGCTTGGGGATAAGCAGGGGTGCTCCAAATTTCAATTTTACAGAAAGGAAAGGAACTTTGATACAAAGACCTTGGGCAGCATTGGTGGCAAATGGATGGCTGCGCGGAACCATGAAAGAAATGACAGAAAGTTATGGGAGTCATTACTACGCACCCAGCATCAAGAACGTGCATTTTGGATGCATTTTCAAAAGGAAAGAGAACGGAAAAATCTGTAGATTGAAGGTGATTGAGATAAACAAAATATTCCGTTTTTCTAAAAGCTACTGTAAAGAGTCTCTGGTTTAGAAGAAGAACCCTTACCAATGATCAAGAGAGATGCGACAGATTTCTATCATCAAAGCATTATGGTTGTCAAGATGAATCATCACTTTGATGTCTTCAACAAGTAGGATTCTTTTGATCTATAATCATCAAAAATGAGATAGCCCCATTTCATGGGATTTTTCAAGGCAAACGTCTGACAGATTAAGCGGGGTCCTCATCCCGGTTGGAGGACATATCTCTTCCTTCATCATGATGCCAGCCTAGCTTTCGGCCCAAAATCCAAGGTAAGCATGGCAAAAGTCTGGAGATGCCGGGGATTGAACCCAGGGCCTCATACATGCAAAGCATGCGCTCTACCACTGAGCTACATCCCCACTTCTGCAAGGTTTGACTGTATGATTGGAAACCCTGCATTGAACCGACGGCCACATCACCCCATTCGACTCTGCAGTATACAATGTCAGTCAGGAAAATCCTTCAGCCTTGTACCTGGATGATCTTCATGGTCTTATGTACAGATGCCTATATACAGCCTTCTTAGCGCAGTAGGCAGCGCGTCAGTCTCATAATCTGAAGGTCCTGAGTTCGATCCTCAGAGAGGGCATTTATTTCCTTCTTTTGGAATGCAAAATTCTCCGATTTTCTTGAAATGCGCAAACTATGCCTAGTTCAAAGATTTTTCCAAAGCAAATGTCTGACTATTTAAGTGGGGCTCTCACCCCAACTGCATGACAAACTTCTTCTTTCTGCATGATGGCAGGCTAGCCTTCTGGAAAAAAGCCAAGATAAGGAACAGAGGCTCCTGGAGATGCCGGGGATTGAACCCGGGACCTCATACATGCAAAGCATGCGCTCTACCACTGAGCTACATCCCCACTTTTGCACTCGAGCTGTTTGATGGATGCAAGGAATCCCTGAAACCCAGGGACTGCAAAGTCTCGATCATAATCAATGGAAGGTATTGTTTGAATAAAAGTGAAAGATATGGAAATCGAAGCAAAAAATCCTTCGAGCCGGATTTGAACCAGCGACCTAAGGATGTCTGACTTTATGCTACAGTCCTCCGCTCTACCAACTGAGCTATCGAAGGAGTGGCTGAAGTATCTTTCAGCGCTGTAATTATCTCTCGCTCAAGAAAGGTTGTGGGGGTGGGGATCAGGAGCAGATCGATGAAAATCATGAACATTACCTGCAGCTCCCTCTCAAAGTCACCAGTTCTTAGAGCACACTGTAAGGTACGTCTTATCACCCCAAAGGAGGATTTCAGACCAAAGTTCATGTTCTGTCTTGGCTTGGGGATAAGCAGGGGTGCTCCAAATTTCAATTTTACAGAAAGGAAAGGAACTTTGATACAAAGACCTTGGGCAGCATTGGTGGCAAATGGATGGCTGCGCGGAACCATGAAAGAAATGACAGAAAGTTATGGGACTCATTACTACGCACCCAGCATCAAGAAAGTGCATTTTGGATGCATTTTCAAAAGGAAAGAGAACGGAAAAATCTGTAGATTGAAGGTGATTGAGATAAACAAAATATTCCGTTTTTCTAAAAGCTACTGTAAAGAGTCTCTGGTTTAGAAGAAGAACCCTTACCAATGATCAAGAGAGATGCGACAGATTTCTATCATCAAAGCATTATGGTTGTCAAGATGAATCATCACTTTGATGTCTTCAACAAGTAGGATTCTTTTGATCTATAATCATCAAAAATGAGATAGCCCCATTTCATGGGATTTTTCAAGGCAAACGTCTGACAGATTAAGCGGGGTCCTCATCCCGGTTGGAGGACATATCTCTTCCTTCATCATGATGCCAGCCTAGCTTTCGGCCCAAAATCCAAGGTAAGCATGGCAAAAGTCTGGAGATGCCGGGGATTGAACCCGGGGCCTCATACATGCAAAGCATGCGCTCTACCACTGAGCTACATCCCCACTTCTGCAAGGTTTGACTGTATGATTGGAAACCCTGCATTGAACCGACGGCCACATCACCCCATTCGACTCTGCAGTATACAATGTCAGTCAGGAAAATCCTTCAGCATTGTACCTGGATGATCTTCATGGTCTTATGTACAGATGCCTATATACAGCCTTCTTAGCGCAGTAGGCAGCGCGTCAGTCTCATAATCTGAAGGTCCTGAGTTCGATCCTCAGAGAGGGCATTTATTTCCTTCTTTTGGAATGCAAAATTCTCCGATTTTCTTGAAATGCGCAAACTATGCCTAGTTCAAAGATTTTTCCAAAGCAAATGTCTGACTATTTAAGTGGGGCTCTCACCCCAACTGCATGACAAACTTCTTCTTTCTGCATGATGGCAGGCTAGCCTTCTGGAAAAAAGCCAAGATAAGGAACAGAGGCTCCTGGAGATGCCGGGGATTGAACCCGGGACCTCATACATGCAAAGCATGCGCTCTACCACTGAGCTACATCCCCACTTTTGCACTCGAGCTGTTTGATGGATGCAAGGAATCCCTGAAACCCAGGGACTGCAAAGTCTCGATCATAATCAATGGAAGGTATTGTTTGAATAAAAGTGAAAGATATGGAAATCGAAGCAAAAAATCCTTCGAGCCGGATTTGAACCAGCGACCTAAGGATGTCTGACTTTATGCTACAGTCCTCCGCTCTACCAACTGAGCTATCGAAGGAGTGGCTGAAGTATCTTTCAGCGCTGTAATTATCTCTCGCTCAAGAAAGGTTGTGGGGGTGGGGATCAGGAGCAGATCGATGAAAATCATGAACATTACCTGCAGCTCCCTCTCAAAGTCACCAGTTCTTAGAGCACACTGTAAGGTACGTCTTATCACCCCAAAGGAGGATTTCAGACCAAAGTTCATGTTCTGTCTTGGCTTGGGGATAAGCAGGGGTGCTCCAAATTTCAATTTTACAGAAAGGAAAGGAACTTTGATACAAAGACCTTGGGCAGCATTGGTGGCAAATGGATGGCTGCGCGGAACCATGAAAGAAATGACAGAAAGTTATGGGACTCATTACTACGCACCCAGCATCAAGAACGTGCATTTTGGATGCATTTTCAAAAGGAAAGAGAACGGAAAAATCTGTAGATTGAAGGTGATTGAGATAAACAAAATATTCCGTTTTTCTAAAAGCTACTGTAAAGAGTCTCTGGTTTAGAAGAAGAACCCTTACCAATGATCAAGAGAGATGCGACAGATTTCTATCATCAAAGCATTATGGTTGTCAAGATGAATCATCACTTTGATGTCTTCAACAAGTAGGATTCTTTTGATCTATAATCATCAAAAATGAGATAGCCCCATTTCATGGGATTTTTCAAGGCAAACGTCTGACAGATTAAGCGGGGTCCTCATCCCGGTTGGAGGACATATCTCTTCCTTCATCATGATGCCAGCCTAGCTTTCGGCCCAAAATCCAAGGTAAGCATGGCAAAAGTCTGGAGATGCCGGGGATTGAACCCGGGGCCTCATACATGCAAAGCATGCGCTCTACCACTGAGCTACATCCCCACTTCTGCAAGGTTTGACTGTATGATTGGAAACCCTGCATTGAACCGACGGCCACATCACCCCATTCGACTCTGCAGTATACAATGTCAGTCAGGAAAATCCTTCAGCATTGTACCTGGATGATCTTCATGGTCTTATGTACAGATGCCTATATACAGCCTTCTTAGCGCAGTAGGCAGCGCGTCAGTCTCATAATCTGAAGGTCCTGAGTTCGATCCTCAGAGAGGGCATTTATTTCCTTCTTTTGGAATGCAAAATTCTCCGATTTTCTTGAAATGCGCAAACTATGCCTAGTTCAAAGATTTTTCCAAAGCAAATGTCTGACTATTTAAGTGGGGCTCTCACCCCAACTGCATGACAAACTTCTTCTTTCTGCATGATGGCAGGCTAGCCTTCTGGAAAAAAGCCAAGATAAGGAACAGAGGCTCCTGGAGATGCCGGGGATTGAACCCGGGACCTCATACATGCGAAGCATGCGCTCTACCACTGAGCTACATCCCCACTTTTGCACTCGAGCTGTTTGATGGATGCAAGGAATCCCTGAAACCCAGGGACTGCAAAGTCTCGATCATAATCAATGGAAGGTATTGTTTGAATAAAAGTGAAATATATGGAAATCGAAGCACAAAATCCTTCGAGCCGGATTTGAACCAGCGACCTAAGGATGTCTGACTTTATGCTACAGTCCTCCGCTCTACCAACTGAGCTATCGAAGGAGTGGCTGAAGTATCTTTCAGCGCTGTAATTATCTCTCGCTCAAGAAAGGTTGTGGGGGTGGGGATCAGGAGCAGATCGATGAAAATCATGAACATTACCTGCAGCTCCCTCTCAAAGTCACCAGTTCTTAGAGCACACTGTAAGGTACGTCTTATCACCCCAAAGGAGGATTTCAGACCAAAGTTCATGTTCTGTCTTGGCTTGGGGATAAGCAGGGGTGCTCCAAATTTCAATTTTACAGAAAGGAAAGGAACTTTGATACAAAGACCTTGGGCAGCATTGGTGGCAAATGGATGGCTGCGCGGAACCATGAAAGAAATGACAGAAAGTTATGGGAGTCATTACTACGCACCCAGCATCAAGAACGTGCATTTTGGATGCATTTTCAAAAGGAAAGAGAACGGAAAAATCTGTAGATTGAAGGTGATTGAGATAAACAAAATATTCCGTTTTTCTAAAAGCTACTGTAAAGAGTCTCTGGTTTAGAAGAAGAACCCTTACCAATGATCAAGAGAGATGCGACAGATTTCTATCATCAAAGCATTATGGTTGTCAAGATGAATCATCACTTTGATGTCTTCAACAAGTAGGATTCTTTTGATCTATAATCATCAAAAATGAGATAGCCCCATTTCATGGGATTTTTCAAGGCAAACGTCTGACAGATTAAGCGGGGTCCTCATCCCGGTTGGAGGACATATCTCTTCCTTCATCATGATGCCAGCCTAGCTTTCGGCCCAAAATCCAAGGTAAGCATGGCAAAAGTCTGGAGATGCCGGGGATTGAACCCGGGGCCTCATACATGCAAAGCATGCGCTCTACCACTGAGCTACATCCCCACTTCTGCAAGGTTTGACTGTATGATTGGAAACCCTGCATTGAACCGACGGCCACATCACCCCATTCGACTCTGCAGTATACAATGTCAGTCAGGAAAATCCTTCAGCCTTGTACCTGGATGATCTTCATGGTCTTATGTACAGATGCCTATATACAGCCTTCTTAGCGCAGTAGGCAGCGCGTCAGTCTCATAATCTGAAGGTCCTGAGTTCGATCCTCAGAGAGGGCATTTATTTCCTTCTTTTGGAATGCAAAATTCTCCGATTTTCTTGAAATGCGCAAACTATGCCTAGTTCAAAGATTTTTCCAAAGCAAATGTCTGACTATTTAAGTGGGGCTCTCACCCCAACTGCATGACAAACTTCTTCTTTCTGCATGATGGCAGGCTAGCCTTCTGGAAAAAAGCCAAGATAAGGAACAGAGGCTCCTGGAGATGCCGGGGATTGAACCCGGGACCTCATACATGCAAAGCATGCGCTCTACCACTGAGCTACATCCCCACTTTTGCACTCGAGCTGTTTGATGGATGCAAGGAATCCCTGAAACCCAGGGACTGCAAAGTCTCGATCATAATCAATGGAAGGTATTGTTTGAATAAAAGTGAAAGATATGGAAATCGAAGCAAAAAATCCTTCGAGCCGGATTTGAACCAGCGACCTAAGGATGTCTGACTTTATGCTACAGTCCTCCGCTCTACCAACTGAGCTATCGAAGGAGTGGCTGAAGTATCTTTCAGCGCTGTAATTATCTCTCGCTCAAGAAAGGTTGTGGGGGTGGGGATCAGGAGCAGATCGATGAAAATCATGAACATTACCTGCAGCTCCCTCTCAAAGTCACCAGTTCTTAGAGCACACTGTAAGGTACGTCTTATCACCCCAAAGGAGGATTTCAGACCAAAGTTCATGTTCTGTCTTGGCTTGGGGATAAGCAGGGGTGCTCCAAATTTCAATTTTACAGAAAGGAAAGGAACTTTGATACAAAGACCTTGGGCAGCATTGGTGGCAAATGGATGGCTGCGCGGAACCATGAAAGAAATGACAGAAAGTTATGGGAGTCATTACTACGCACCCAGCATCAAGAACGTGCATTTTGGATGCATTTTCAAAAGGAAAGAGAACGGAAAAATCTGTAGATTGAAGGTGATTGAGATAAACAAAATATTCCGTTTTTCTAAAAGCTACTGTAAAGAGTCTCTGGTTTAGAAGAAGAACCCTTACCAATGATCAAGAGAGATGCGACAGATTTCTATCATCAAAGCATTATGGTTGTCAAGATGAATCATCACTTTGATGTCTTCAACAAGTAGGATTCTTTTGATCTATAATCATCAAAAATGAGATAGCCCCATTTCATGGGATTTTTCAAGGCAAACGTCTGACAGATTAAGCGGGGTCCTCATCCCGGTTGGAGGACATATCTCTTCCTTCATCATGATGCCAGCCTAGCTTTCGGCCCAAAATCCAAGGTAAGCATGGCAAAAGTCTGGAGATGCCGGGGATTGAACCCGGGGCCTCATACATGCAAAGCATGCGCTCTACCACTGAGCTACATCCCCACTTCTGCAAGGTTTGACTGTATGATTGGAAACCCTGCATTGAACCGACGGCCACATCACCCCATTCGACTCTGCAGTATACAATGTCAGTCAGGAAAATCCTTCAGCATTGTACCTGGATGATCTTCATGGTCTTATGTACAGATGCCTATATACAGCCTTCTTAGCGCAGTAGGCAGCGCGTCAGTCTCATAATCTGAAGGTCCTGAGTTCGATCCTCAGAGAGGGCATTTATTTCCTTCTTTTGGAATGCAAAATTCTCCGATTTTCTTGAAATGCGCAAACTATGCCTAGTTCAAAGATTTTTCCAAAGCAAATGTCTGACTATTTAAGTGGGGCTCTCACCCCAACTGCATGACAAACTTCTTCTTTCTGCATGATGGCAGGCTAGCCTTCTGGAAAAAAGCCAAGATAAGGAACAGAGGCTCCTGGAGATGCCGGGGATTGAACCCGGGACCTCATACATGCAAAGCATGCGCTCTACCACTGAGCTACATCCCCACTTTTGCACTCGAGCTGTTTGATGGATGCAAGGAATCCCTGAAACCCAGGGACTGCAAAGTCTCGATCATAATCAATGGAAGGTATTGTTTGAATAAAAGTGAAAGATATGGAAATCGAAGCAAAAAATCCTTCGAGCCGGATTTGAACCAGCGACCTAAGGATGTCTGACTTTATGCTACAGTCCTCCGCTCTACCAACTGAGCTATCGAAGGAGTGGCTGAAGTATCTTTCAGCGCTGTAATTATCTCTCGCTCAAGAAAGGTTGTGGGGGTGGGGATCAGGAGCAGATCGATGAAAATCATGAACATTACCTGCAGCTCCCTCTCAAAGTCACCAGTTCTTAGAGCACACTGTAAGGTACGTCTTATCACCCCAAAGGAGGATTTCAGACCAAAGTTCATGTTCTGTCTTGGCTTGGGGATAAGCAGGGGTGCTCCAAATTTCAATTTTACAGAAAGGAAAGGAACTTTGATACAAAGACCTTGGGCAGCATTGGTGGCAAATGGATGGCTGCGCGGAACCATGAAAGAAATGACAGAAAGTTATGGGACTCATTACTACGCACCCAGCATCAAGAACGTGCATTTTGGATGCATTTTCAAAAGGAAAGAGAACGGAAAAATCTGTAGATTGAAGGTGATTGAGATAAACAAAATATTCCGTTTTTCTAAAAGCTACTGTAAAGAGTCTCTGGTTTAGAAGAAGAACCCTTACCAATGATCAAGAGAGATGCGACAGATTTCTATCATCAAAGCATTATGGTTGTCAAGATGAATCATCACTTTGAAGTCTTCAACAAGTAGGATTCTTTTGATCTATAATCATCAAAAATGAGATAGCCCCATTTCATGGGATTTTTCAAGGCAAACGTCTGACAGATTAAGCGGGGTCCTCATCCCGGTTGGAGGACATATCTCTTCCTTCATCATGATGCCAGCCTAGCTTTCGGCCCAAAATCCAAGGTAAGCATGGCAAAAGTCTGGAGATGCCGGGGATTGAACCCGGGGCCTCATACATGCAAAGCATGCGCTCTACCACTGAGCTACATCCCCACTTCTGCAAGGTTTGACTGTATGATTGGAAACCCTGCATTGAACCGACGGCCACATCACCCCATTCGACTCTGCAGTATACAATGTCAGTCAGGAAAATCCTTCAGCATTGTACCTGGATGATCTTCATGGTCTTATGTACAGATGCCTATATACAGCCTTCTTAGCGCAGTAGGCAGCGCGTCAGTCTCATAATCTGAAGGTCCTGAGTTCGATCCTCAGAGAGGGCATTTATTTCCTTCTTTTGGAATGCAAAATTCTCCGATTTTCTTGAAATGCGCAAACTATGCCTAGTTCAAAGATTTTTCCAAAGCAAATGTCTGACTATTTAAGTGGGGCTCTCACCCCAACTGCATGACAAACTTCTTCTTTCTGCATGATGGCAGGCTAGCCTTCTGGAAAAAAGCCAAGATAAGGAACAGAGGCTCCTGGAGATGCCGGGGATTGAACCCGGGACCTCATACATGCGAAGCATGCGCTCTACCACTGAGCTACATCCCCACTTTTGCACTCGAGCTGTTTGATGGATGCAAGGAATCCCTGAAACCCAGGGACTGCAAAGTCTCGATCATAATCAATGGAAGGTATTGTTTGAATAAAAGTGAAATATATGGAAATCGAAGCACAAAATCCTTCGAGCCGGATTTGAACCAGCGACCTAAGGATGTCTGACTTTATGCTACAGTCCTCCGCTCTACCAACTGAGCTATCGAAGGAGTGGCTGAAGTATCTTTCAGCGCTGTAATTATCTCTCGCTCAAGAAAGGTTGTGGGGGTGGGGATCAGGAGCAGATCGATGAAAATCATGAACATTACCTGCAGCTCCCTCTCAAAGTCACCAGTTCTTAGAGCACACTGTAAGGTACGTCTTATCACCCCAAAGGAGGATTTCAGACCAAAGTTCATGTTCTGTCTTGGCTTGGGGATAAGCAGGGGTGCTCCAAATTTCAATTTTACAGAAAGGAAAGGAACTTTGATACAAAGACCTTGGGCAGCATTGGTGGCAAATGGATGGCTGCGCGGAACCATGAAAGAAATGACAGAAAGTTATGGGAGTCATTACTACGCACCCAGCATCAAGAACGTGCATTTTGGATGCATTTTCAAAAGGAAAGAGAACGGAAAAATCTGTAGATTGAAGGTGATTGAGATAAACAAAATATTCCGTTTTTCTAAAAGCTACTGTAAAGAGTCTCTGGTTTAGAAGAAGAACCCTTACCAATGATCAAGAGAGATGCGACAGATTTCTATCATCAAAGCATTATGGTTGTCAAGATGAATCATCACTTTGATGTCTTCAACAAGTAGGATTCTTTTGATCTATAATCATCAAAAATGAGATAGCCCCATTTCATGGGATTTTTCAAGGCAAACGTCTGACAGATTAAGCGGGGTCCTCATCCCGGTTGGAGGACATATCTCTTCCTTCATCATGATGCCAGCCTAGCTTTCGGCCCAAAATCCAAGGTAAGCATGGCAAAAGTCTGGAGATGCCGGGGATTGAACCCGGGGCCTCATACATGCAAAGCATGCGCTCTACCACTGAGCTACATCCCCACTTCTGCAAGGTTTGACTGTATGATTGGAAACCCTGCATTGAACCGACGGCCACATCACCCCATTCGACTCTGCAGTATACAATGTCAGTCAGGAAAATCCTTCAGCCTTGTACCTGGATGATCTTCATGGTCTTATGTACAGATGCCTATATACAGCCTTCTTAGCGCAGTAGGCAGCGCGTCAGTCTCATAATCTGAAGGTCCTGAGTTCGATCCTCAGAGAGGGCATTTATTTCCTTCTTTTGGAATGCAAAATTCTCCGATTTTCTTGAAATGCGCAAACTATGCCTAGTTCAAAGATTTTTCCAAAGCAAATGTCTGACTATTTAAGTGGGGCTCTCACCCCAACTGCATGACAAACTTCTTCTTTCTGCATGATGGCAGGCTAGCCTTCTGGAAAAAAGCCAAGATAAGGAACAGAGGCTCCTGGAGATGCCGGGGATTGAACCCGGGACCTCATACATGCAAAGCATGCGCTCTACCACTGAGCTACATCCCCACTTTTGCACTCGAGCTGTTTGATGGATGCAAGGAATCCCTGAAACCCAGGGACTGCAAAGTCTCGATCATAATCAATGGAAGGTATTGTTTGAATAAAAGTGAAAGATATGGAAATCGAAGCAAAAAATCCTTCGAGCCGGATTTGAACCAGCGACCTAAGGATGTCTGACTTTATGCTACAGTCCTCCGCTCTACCAACTGAGCTATCGAAGGAGTGGCTGAAGTATCTTTCAGCGCTGTAATTATCTCTCGCTCAAGAAAGGTTGTGGGGGTGGGGATCAGGAGCAGATCGATGAAAATCATGAACATTACCTGCAGCTCCCTCTCAAAGTCACCAGTTCTTAGAGCACACTGTAAGGTACGTCTTATCACCCCAAAGGAGGATTTCAGACCAAAGTTCATGTTCTGTCTTGGCTTGGGGATAAGCAGGGGTGCTCCAAATTTCAATTTTACAGAAAGGAAAGGAACTTTGATACAAAGACCTTGGGCAGCATTGGTGGCAAATGGATGGCTGCGCGGAACCATGAAAGAAATGACAGAAAGTTATGGGAGTCATTACTACGCACCCAGCATCAAGAACGTGCATTTTGGATGCATTTTCAAAAGGAAAGAGAACGGAAAAATCTGTAGATTGAAGGTGATTGAGATAAACAAAATATTCCGTTTTTCTAAAAGCTACTGTAAAGAGTCTCTGGTTTAGAAGAAGAACCCTTACCAATGATCAAGAGAGATGCGACAGATTTCTATCATCAAAGCATTATGGTTGTCAAGATGAATCATCACTTTGATGTCTTCAACAAGTAGGATTCTTTTGATCTATAATCATCAAAAATGAGATAGCCCCATTTCATGGGATTTTTCAAGGCAAACGTCTGACAGATTAAGCGGGGTCCTCATCCCGGTTGGAGGACATATCTCTTCCTTCATCATGATGCCAGCCTAGCTTTCGGCCCAAAATCCAAGGTAAGCATGGCAAAAGTCTGGAGATGCCGGGGATTGAACCCGGGGCCTCATACATGCAAAGCATGCGCTGTACCACTGAGCTACATCCCCACTTCTGCAAGGTTTGACTGTATGATTGGAAACCCTGCATTGAACCGACGGCCACATCACCCCATTCGACTCTGCAGTATACAATGTCAGTCAGGAAAATCCTTCAGCATTGTACCTGGATGATCTTCATGGTCTTATGTACAGATGCCTATATACAGCCTTCTTAGCGCAGTAGGCAGCGCGTCAGTCTCATAATCTGAAGGTCCTGAGTTCGATCCTCAGAGAGGGCATTTATTTCCTTCTTTTGGAATGCAAAATTCTCCGATTTTCTTGAAATGCGCAAACTATGCCTAGTTCAAAGATTTTTCCAAAGCAAATGTCTGACTATTTAAGTGGGGCTCTCACCCCAACTGCATGACAAACTTCTTCTTTCTGCATGATGGCAGGCTAGCCTTCTGGAAAAAAGCCA
>NC_140585.1:108376103-108443603 GCF_964204655.1 Triturus cristatus
TGGGATTTTTCAAGGCAAACGTCTGACAGATTAAGCGGGGTCCTCATCCCGGTTGGAGGACATATCTCTTCCTTCATCATGATGCCAGCCTAGCTTTCGGCCCAAAATCCAAGGTAAGCATGGCAAAAGTCTGGAGATGCCGGGGATTGAACCCGGGGCCTCATACATGCAAAGCATGCGCTCTACCACTGAGCTACATCCCCACTTCTGCAAGGTTTGACTGTATGATTGGAAACCCTGCATTGAACCGACGGCCACATCACCCCATTCGACTCTGCAGTATACAATGTCAGTCAGGAAAATCCTTCAGCCTTGTACCTGGATGATCTTCATGGTCTTATGTACAGATGCCTATATACAGCCTTCTTAGCGCAGTAGGCAGCGCGTCAGTCTCATAATCTGAAGGTCCTGAGTTCGATCCTCAGAGAGGGCATTTATTTCCTTCTTTTGGAATGCAAAATTCTCCGATTTTCTTGAAATGCGCAAACTATGCCTAGTTCAAAGATTTTTCCAAAGCAAATGTCTGACTATTTAAGTGGGGCTCTCACCCCAACTGCATGACAAACTTCTTCTTTCTGCATGATGGCAGGCTAGCCTTCTGGAAAAAAGCCAAGATAAGGAACAGAGGCTCCTGGAGATGCCGGGGATTGAACCCGGGACCTCATACATGCAAAGCATGCGCTCTACCACTGAGCTACATCCCCACTTTTGCACTCGAGCTGTTTGATGGATGCAAGGAATCCCTGAAACCCAGGGACTGCAAAGTCTCGATCATAATCAATGGAAGGTATTGTTTGAATAAAAGTGAAAGATATGGAAATCGAAGCAAAAAATCCTTCGAGCCGGATTTGAACCAGCGACCTAAGGATGTCTGACTTTATGCTACAGTCCTCCGCTCTACCAACTGAGCTATCGAAGGAGTGGCTGAAGTATCTTTCAGCGCTGTAATTATCTCTCGCTCAAGAAAGGTTGTGGGGGTGGGGATCAGGAGCAGATCGATGAAAATCATGAACATTACCTGCAGCTCCCTCTCAAAGTCACCAGTTCTTAGAGCACACTGTAAGGTACGTCTTATCACCCCAAAGGAGGATTTCAGACCAAAGTTCATGTTCTGTCTTGGCTTGGGGATAAGCAGGGGTGCTCCAAATTTCAATTTTACAGAAAGGAAAGGAACTTTGATACAAAGACCTTGGGCAGCATTGGTGGCAAATGGATGGCTGCGCGGAACCATGAAAGAAATGACAGAAAGTTATGGGAGTCATTACTACGCACCCAGCATCAAGAACGTGCATTTTGGATGCATTTTCAAAAGGAAAGAGAACGGAAAAATCTGTAGATTGAAGGTGATTGAGATAAACAAAATATTCCGTTTTTCTAAAAGCTACTGTAAAGAGTCTCTGGTTTAGAAGAAGAACCCTTACCAATGATCAAGAGAGATGCGACAGATTTCTATCATCAAAGCATTATGGTTGTCAAGATGAATCATCACTTTGATGTCTTCAACAAGTAGGATTCTTTTGATCTATAATCATCAAAAATGAGATAGCCCCATTTCATGGGATTTTTCAAGGCAAACGTCTGACAGATTAAGCGGGGTCCTCATCCCGGTTGGAGGACATATCTCTTCCTTCATCATGATGCCAGCCTAGCTTTCGGCCCAAAATCCAAGGTAAGCATGGCAAAAGTCTGGAGATGCCGGGGATTGAACCCGGGGCCTCATACATGCAAAGCATGCGCTCTACCACTGAGCTACATCCCCACTTCTGCAAGGTTTGACTGTATGATTGGAAACCCTGCATTGAACCGACGGCCACATCACCCCATTCGACTCTGCAGTATACAATGTCAGTCAGGAAAATCCTTCAGCCTTGTACCTGGATGATCTTCATGGTCTTATGTACAGATGCCTATATACAGCCTTCTTAGCGCAGTAGGCAGCGCGTCAGTCTCATAATCTGAAGGTCCTGAGTTCGATCCTCAGAGAGGGCATTTATTTCCTTCTTTTGGAATGCAAAATTCTCCGATTTTCTTGAAATGCGCAAACTATGCCTAGTTCAAAGATTTTTCCAAAGCAAATGTCTGACTATTTAAGTGGGGCTCTCACCCCAACTGCATGACAAACTTCTTCTTTCTGCATGATGGCAGGCTAGCCTTCTGGAAAAAAGCCAAGATAAGGAACAGAGGCTCCTGGAGATGCCGGGGATTGAACCCGGGACCTCATACATGCGAAGCATGCGCTCTACCACTGAGCTACATCCCCACTTTTGCACTCGAGCTGTTTGATGGATGCAAGGAATCCCTGAAACCCAGGGACTGCAAAGTCTCGATCATAATCAATGGAAGGTATTGTTTGAATAAAAGTGAAATATATGGAAATCGAAGCACAAAATCCTTTGAGCCGGATTTGAACCAGCGACCTAAGGATGTCTGACTTTATGCTACAGTCCTCCGCTCTACCAACTGAGCTATCGAAGGAGTGGCTGAAGTATCTTTCAGCGCTGTAATTATCTCTCGCTCAAGAAAGGTTGTGGGGGTGGGGATCAGGAGCAGATCGATGAAAATCATGAACATTACCTGCAGCTCCCTCTCAAAGTCACCAGTTCTTAGAGCACACTGTAAGGTACGTCTTATCACCCCAAAGGAGGATTTCAGACCAAAGTTCATGTTCTGTCTTGGCTTGGGGATAAGCAGGGGTGCTCCAAATTTCAATTTTACAGAAAGGAAAGGAACTTTGATACAAAGACCTTGGGCAGCATTGGTGGCAAATGGATGGCTGCGCGGAACCATGAAAGAAATGACAGAAAGTTATGGGAGTCATCACTACGCACCCAGCATCAAGAACGTGCATTTTGGATGCATTTTCAAAAGGAAAGAGAACGGAAAAATCTGTAGATTGAAGGTGATTGAGATAAACAAAATATTCTGTTTTTCTAAAAGCTACTGTAAAGAGTCTCTGGTTTAGAAGAAGAACCCTTACCAATGATCAAGAGAGATGCGACAGATTTCTATCATCAAAGCATTATGGTTGTCAAGATGAATCATCACTTTGATGTCTTCAACAAGTAGGATTCTTTTGATCTATAATCATCAAAAATGAGATAGCCCCATTTCATGGGATTTTTCAAGGCAAACGTCTGACAGATTAAGCGGGGTCCTCATCCCGGTTGGAGGACATATCTCTTCCTTCATCATGATGCCAGCCTAGCTTTCGGCCCAAAATCCAAGGTAAGCATGGCAAAAGTCTGGAGATGCCGGGGATTGAACCCGGGGCCTCATACATGCAAAGCATGCGCTCTACCACTGAGCTACATCCCCACTTCTGCAAGGTTTGACTGTATGATTGGAAACCCTGCATTGAACCGACGGCCACATCACCCCATTCGACTCTGCAGTATACAATGTCAGTCAGGAAAATCCTTCAGCCTTGTACCTGGATGATCTTCATGGTCTTATGTACAGATGCCTATATACAGCCTTCTTAGCGCAGTAGGCAGCGCGTCAGTCTCATAATCTGAAGGTCCTGAGTTCGATCCTCAGAGAGGGCATTTATTTCCTTCTTTTGGAATGCAAAATTCTCCGATTTTCTTGAAATGCGCAAACTATGCCTAGTTCAAAGATTTTTCCAAAGCAAATGTCTGACTATTTAAGTGGGGCTCTCACCCCAACTGCATGACAAACTTCTTCTTTCTGCATGATGGCAGGCTAGCCTTCTGGAAAAAAGCCAAGATAAGGAACAGAGGCTCCTGGAGATGCCGGGGATTGAACCCGGGACCTCATACATGCAAAGCATGCGCTCTACCACTGAGCTACATCCCCACTTTTGCACTCGAGCTGTTTGATGGATGCAAGGAATCCCTGAAACCCAGGGACTGCAAAGTCTCGATCATAATCAATGGAAGGTATTGTTTGAATAAAAGTGAAATATATGGAAATCGAAGCAAAAAATCCTTCGAGCCGGATTTGAACCAGCGACCTAAGGATGTCTGACTTTATGCTACAGTCCTCCGCTCTACCAACTGAGCTATCGAAGGAGTGGCTGAAGTATCTTTCAGCGCTGTAATTATCTCTCGCTCAAGAAAGGTTGTGGGGGTGGGGATCAGGAGCAGATCGATGAAAATCATGAACATTACCTGCAGCTCCCTCTCAAAGTCACCAGTTCTTAGAGCACACTGTAAGGTACGTCTTATCACCCCAAAGGAGGATTTCAGACCAAAGTTCATGTTCTGTCTTGGCTTGGGGATAAGCAGGGGTGCTCCAAATTTCAATTTTACAGAAAGGAAAGGAACTTTGATACAAAGACCTTGGGCAGCATTGGTGGCAAATGGATGGCTGCGCGGAACCATGAAAGAAATGACAGAAAGTTATGGGAGTCATTACTACGCACCCAGCATCAAGAACGTGCATTTTGGATGCATTTTCAAAAGGAAAGAGAACGGAAAAATCTGTAGATTGAAGGTGATTGAGATAAACAAAATATTCCGTTTTTCTAAAAGCTACTGTAAAGAGTCTCTGGTTTAGAAGAAGAACCCTTACCAATGATCAAGAGAGATGCGACAGATTTCTATCATCAAAGCATTATGGTTGTCAAGATGAATCATCACTTTGATGTCTTCAACAAGTAGGATTCTTTTGATCTATAATCATCAAAAATGAGATAGCCCCATTTCATGGGATTTTTCAAGGCAAACGTCTGACAGATTAAGCGGGGTCCTCATCCCGGTTGGAGGACATATCTCTTCCTTCATCATGATGCCAGCCTAGCTTTCGGCCCAAAATCCAAGGTAAGCATGGCAAAAGTCTGGAGATGCCGGGGATTGAACCCGGGGCCTCATACATGCAAAGCATGCGCTCTACCACTGAGCTACATCCCCACTTCTGCAAGGTTTGACTGTATGATTGGAAACCCTGCATTGAACCGACGACCACATCACCCCATTCGACTCTGCAGTATACAATGTCAGTCAGGAAAATCCTTCAGCCTTGTACCTGGATGATCTTCATGGTCTTATGTACAGATGCCTATATACAGTCTTCTTAGCGCAGTAGGCAGCGCGTCAGTCTCATAATCTGAAGGTCCTGAGTTCGATCCTCAGAGAGGGCATTTATTTCCTTCTTTTGGAATGCAAAATTCTCCGATTTTCTTGAAATGCGCAAACTATGCCTAGTTCAAAGATTTTTCCAAAGCAAATGTCTGACTATTTAAGTGGGGCTCTCACCCCAACTGCATGACAAACTTCTTCTTTCTGCATGATGGCAGGCTAGCCTTCTGGAAAAAAGCCAAGATAAGGAACAGAGGCTCCTGGAGATGCCGGGGATTGAACCCGGGACCTCATACATGCGAAGCATGCGCTCTACCACTGAGCTACATCCCCACTTTTGCCCTCGAGCTGTTTGATGGATGCAAGGAATCCCTGAAACCCAGGGACTGCAAAGTCTCGATCATAATCAATGGAAGGTATTGTTTGAATAAAAGTGAAATATATGGAAATCGAAGCAAAAAATCCTTCGAGCCGGATTTGAACCAGCGACCTAAGGATGTCTGAATTTATGCTACAGTCCTCCGCTCTACCAACTGAGCTATCGAAGGAGTGGCTGAAGTATCTTTCAGCGCTGTAATTATCTCTCGCTCAAGAAAGGTTGTGGGGGTGGGGATCAGGAGCAGATCGATGAAAATCATGAACATTACCTGCAGCTCCCTCTCAAAGTCACCAGTTCTTAGAGCACACTGTAAGGTACATCTTATCACCCCAAAGGAGGATTTCAGACCAAAGTTCATGTTCTGTCTTGGCTTGGGGATAAGCAGGGGTGCTCCAAATTTCAATTTTACAGAAAGGAAAGGAACTTTGATACAAAGACCTTGGGCAGCATTGGTGGCAAATGGATGGCTGCGCGGAACCATGAAAGAAATGACAGAAAGTTATGGGAGTCATTACTACGCACCCAGCATCAAGAACGTGCATTTTGGATGCATTTTCAAAAGGAAAGAGAACGGAAAAATCTGTAGATTGAAGGTGATTGAGATAAACAAAATATTCCGTTTTTCTAAAAGCTACTGTAAAGAGTCTCTGGTTTAGAAGAAGAACCCTTACCAATGATCAAGAGAGATGCGACAGATTTCTATCATCAAAGCATTATGGTTGTCAAGATGAATCATCACTTTGATGTCTTCAACAAGTAGGATTCTTTTGATCTATAATCATCAAAAATGAGATAGCCCCATTTCATGGGATTTTTCAAGGCAAACGTCTGACAGATTAAGCGGGGTCCTCATCCCGGTTGGAGGACATATCTCTTCCTTCATCATGATGCCAGCCTAGCTTTCGGCCCAAAATCCAAGGTAAGCATGGCAAAAGTCTGGAGATGCCGGGGATTGAACCCGGGGCCTCATACATGCAAAGCATGCGCTCTACCACTGAGCTACATCCCCACTTCTGCAAGGTTTGACTGTATGATTGGAAACCCTGCATTGAACCGACGGCCACATCACCCCATTCGACTCTGCAGTATACAATGTCAGTCAGGAAAATCCTTCAGCCTTGTACCTGGATGATCTTCATGGTCTTATGTACAGATGCCTATATACAGCCTTCTTAGCGCAGTAGGCAGCGCGTCAGTCTCATAATCTGCAGGTCCTGAGTTCGATCCTCAGAGAGGGCATTTATTTCCTTCTTTTGGAATGCAAAATTCTCCGATTTTCTTGAAATGCGCAAACTATGCCTAGTTCAAAGATTTTTCCAAAGCAAATGTCTGACTATTTAAGTGGGGCTCTCACCCCAACTGCATGACAAACTTCTTCTTTCTGCATGATGGCAGGCTAGCCTTCTGGAAAAAAGCCAAGATAAGGAACAGAGGCTCCTGGAGATGCCGGGGATTGAACCCGGGACCTCATACATGCGAAACATGCGCTCTACCACTGAGCTACATCCCCACTTTTGCACTTGAGCTGTTTGATGGATGCAAGGAATCCCTGAAACCCAGGGACTGCAAAGTCTCGATCATAATCAATGGAAGGTATTGTTTGAATAAAAGTGAAAGATATGGAAATCGAAGCACAAAATCCTTCGAGCCTGATTTGAACCAGCGACCTAAGGATGTCTGACTTTATGCTACAGTCCTCCGCTCTACCAACTGAGCTATCGAAGGAGTGGCTGAAGTATCTTTCAGCGCTGTAATTATCTCTCGCTCAAGAAAGGTTGTGGGGGTGGGGATCAGGAGCAGATCGATGAAAATCATTAACATTACCTGCAGCTCCCTCTCAAAGTCACCAGTTCTTAGAGCACACTGTAAGGTACGTCTTATCACCCCAAAGGAGGATTTCAGACCAAAGTTCATGTTCTGTCTTGGCTTGGGGATAAGCAGGGGTGCTCCAAATTTCAATTTTACAGAAAGGAAAGGAACTTTGATACAAAGACCTTGGGCAGCATTGGTGGCAAATGGATGGCTGCGCGGAACCATGAAAGAAATGACAGAAAGTTATGGGAGTCATTACTAAGCACCCAGCATCAAGAACGTGCATTTTGGATTTATTTTCAAAAGGAAAGAGAACGGAAAAATCTGTAGATTGAAGGTGATTGAGATAAACAAAATATTCCGTTTTTCTAAAAGCTACTGTAAAGAGTCTTTGGTTTAGAAGAAGAACCCTTACCAATGATCAAGAGAGATGCGACAGATTTCTATCATCAAAGCATTATGGTTGTCAAGATGAATCATCACTTTGATGTCTTCAACAAGTAGGATTCTTTTGATCTATAATCATCAAAAATGAGATAGCCCCATTTCATGGGATTTTTCAAGGCAAACGTCTGACAGATTAAGCGGGGTCCTCTTCCCGGTTGGAGGACATATCTCTTCCTTCATCATGATGCCAGCCTAGCTTTCTGCCCAAAATCCAAGGTAAGCATGGCAAAAGTCTGGAGATGCCGGGGATTGAACCCGGGGCCTCATACATGCAAAGCATGCGCTCTACCACTGAGCTACATCCCCACTTCTGCAAGATTTGACTGTATGATTGGAAACCCTGCATTGAACCGACGGCCACATCACCCCATTCGACTCTGCAGTATACAATGTCAGTCAGGAAAATCCTTCAGCCTTGTACCTGGATGATCTTCATGGTCTTATGTACCGATGCCTATATACAGCCTTCTTAGCGCAGTAGGCAGCGCGTCAGTCTCATAATCTGAAGGTCCTGAGTTCGATCCTCAGAGAGGGCATTTATTTCCTTCTTTTGGAATGCAAAATTCTCCGATTTTCTTGAAATGCGCAAACTATGCCTAGTTCAAAGATTTTTCCAAAGCAAATGTCTGACTATTTAAGTGGGGCTCTCACCCCAACTGCATGACAAACTTCTTCTTTCTGCATGATGGCAGGCTAGCCTTCTGGAAAAAAGCCAAGATAAGGAACAGAGGCTCCTGGAGATGCCGGGGATTGAACCCGGGACCTCATACATGCAAAGCATGCGCTCTACCACTGAGCTACATCCCCACTTTTGCACTCGAGCTGTTTGATGGATGCAAGGAGTTCCTGAAACCCAGGGACTGCAAAGTCTTGATCATAATCAATGGAAGGTATTGTTTGAATAAAAGTGAAAGATATGGAAATCGAAGCACAAAATCCTTCGAGCCAGATTTGAACCAGCGACCTAAGGATGTCTGACTTTATGCTACAGTCCTCCGCTCTACCAACTGAGCTATCGAAGGAGTGGCTGAAGTATCTTTCAGCGCTGTAATTATCTCTCGCTCAAGAAAGGTTGTAGGGGTGGGGATCAGGAGCAGATCGATGAAAATCATGAACATTACCTGCAGCTCCCTCTCAAAGTCACCAGTTCTTAGAGCACACTGTAAGGTACGTCTTATCACCCCAAAGGAGGATTTCAGACCAAAGTTCATGTTCTGTCTTGGCTTGGGGATAAGCAGGGGTGCTCCAAATTTCAATTTTACAGAAAGGAAAGGAACTTTGATACAAAGACCTTGGGCAGCATTGGTGGCAAATGGATGGCTGCGCGGAACCATGAAAGAAATGACAGAAAG
Organism: Triturus cristatus; assembly: GCF_964204655.1. Taxonomy (NCBI): domain Eukaryota; kingdom Metazoa; phylum Chordata; class Amphibia; order Caudata; family Salamandridae; genus Triturus; species Triturus cristatus. The sequence continues at coordinate 108,385,133 of NC_140585.1, forward strand.
TTATGGGAGTCATTACTAAGCACCCAGCATCAAGAACGTGCATTTTGGATGCATTTTCAAAAGGAAAGAGAACGGAAAAATCTGTAGATTGAAGGTGATTGAGATAAACAAAATATTCCGTTTTTCTAAAAGCTACTGTAAAGAGTCTTTGGTTTAGAAGAAGAACCCTTACCAATGATCAAGAGAGATGCGACAGATTTCTATCATCAAAGCATTATGGTTGTCAAGATGAATCATCACTTTGATGTCTTCAACAAGTAGGATTCTTTTGATCTATAATCATCAAAAATGAGATAGCCCCATTTCATGGGATTTTTCAAGGCAAACGTCTGACAGATTAAGCGGGGTCCTCATCCCGGTTGGAGGACATATCTCTTCCTTCATCATGATGCCAGCCTAGCTTTCTGCCCAAAATCCAAGGTAAGCATGGCAAACGTCTGGAGATGCCGAGGATTGAACCCGGGGCCTCATACATGCAAAGCATGCGCTCTACCACTGAGCTACATCCCCACTTCTGCAAGATTTGACTGTATGATTGGAAACCCTGCATTGAACCGACAGCCACATCACCCCATTCGACTCTGCAGTATACAATGTCAGTCAGGAAAATCCTTCAGCCTTGTACCTGGATGATCTTCATGGTCTTATGTACAGATGCCTATATACAGCCTTCTTAGCGCAGTAGGCAGCGCGTCAGTCTCATAATCTGAAGGTCCTGAGTTCGATCCTCAGAGAGGGCATTTATTTCCTTCTTTTGGAATGCAAAATTCTCCGATTTTCTTGAAATGCGCAAACTATGCCTAGTTCAAAGATTTTTCCAAAGCAAATGTCTGACTATTTAAGTGGGGCTCTCACCCCAACTGCATGACAAACTTCTTCTTTCTGCATGATGGCAGGCTAGCCTTCTGGAAAAAAGCCAAGATAAGGAACAGAGGCTCCTGGAGATGCCGGGGATTGAACCCGGGACCTCATACATGCAAAACATGCGCTCTACCACTGAGCTACATCCCCACTTTTGCACTCGAGCTGTTTGATGGATGCAAGGAATCCCTGAAACCCAGGGACTGCAAAGTCTCGATCATAATCAATGGAAGGTATTGTTTGAATAAAAGTGAAAGATATGGAAATCGAAGCACAAAATCCTTCGAGCCTGATTTGAACCAGCGACCTAAGGATGTCTGACTTTCTGCTATAGTCCTCCGCTCTACCAACTGAGCTATCGAAGGAGTGGCTGAAGTATCTTTCAGCGCTGTAATTATCTCTCGCTCAAGAAAGGTTGTGGGGGTGGGGATCAGGAGCAGATCGATGAAAATCATTAACATTACCTGCAGCTCCCTCTCAAAGTCACCAGTTCTTAGAGCACACTGTAAGGTACGTCTTATCACCCCAAAGGAGGATTTCAGACCAAAGTTCATGTTCTGTCTTGGCTTGGGGATAAGCAGGGGTGCTCCAAATTTCAATTTTACAGAAAGGAAAGGAACTTTGATACAAAGACCTTGGGCAGCATTGGTGGCAAATGGATGGCTGCGCGGAACCATGAAAGAAATGACAGAAAGTTATGGGAGTCATTACTAAGCACCCAGCATCAAGAACGTGCATTTTGGATGCATTTTCAAAAGGAAAGAGAACGGAAAAATCTGTAGATTGAAGGTGATTGAGATAAACAAAATATTCCGTTTTTCTAAAAGCTACTGTAAAGAGTCTTTGGTTTAGAAGAAGAACCCTTACCAATGATCAAGAGAGATGCGACAGATTTCTATCATCAAAGCATTATGGTTGTCAAGATGAATCATCACTTTGATGTCTTCAACAAGTAGGATTCTTTTGATCTATAATCATCAAAAATGAGATAGCCCCATTTCATGGGATTTTTCAAGGCAAACGTCTGACAGATTAAGCGGGGTCCTCTTCCCGGTTGGAGGACATATCTCTTCCTTCATCATGATGCCAGCCTAGCTTTCTGCCCAAAATCCAAGGTAAGCATGGCAAAAGTCTGGAGATGCCGGGGATTGAACCCGGGGCCTCATACATGCAAAGCATGCGCTCTACCACTGAGCTACATCCCCACTTCTGCAAGATTTGACTGTATGATTGGAAACCCTGCATTGAACCGACGGCCACATCACCCCATTCGACTCTGCAGTATACAATGTCAGTCAGGAAAATCCTTCAGCCTTGTACCTGGATGATCTTCATGGTCTTATGTACCGATGCCTATATACAGCCTTCTTAGCGCAGTAGGCAGCGCGTCAGTCTCATAATCTGAAGGTCCTGAGTTCGATCCTCAGAGAGGGCATTTATTTCCTTCTTTTGGAATGCAAAATTCTCCAATTTTCTTGAAATGCGCAAACTATGCCTAGTTCAAAGATTTTTCCAAAGCAAATGTCTGACTATTTAAGTGGGGCTCTCACCCCAACTGCATGACAAACTTCTTCTTTCTGCATGATGGCAGGCTAGCCTTCTGGAAAAAAGCCAAGATAAGGAACAGAGGCTCCTGGAGATGCCGGGGATTGAACCCGGGACCTCATACATGCGAAGCATGCGCTCTACCACTGAGCTACATCCCCACTTTTGCACTCGAGCTGTTTGATGGATGCAAGGAGTCCCTGAAACCCAGGGACTGCAAAGTCTCGATCATAATCAATGGAAGGTATTGTTTGAATAAAAGTGAAAGATATGGAAATCGAAGCACAAAATCCTTCGAGCCAGATTTGACCCAGCGACCTAAGGATGTCTGACTTTATGCTACAGTCCTCCGCTCTACCAACTGAGCTATCGAAGGAGTTGCTGAAGTATCTTTCAGCGCTGTAATTATCTCTCGCTCAAGAAAGGTTGTGGGGGTGGGGATCAGGAGCAGATCGATGAAAATCATGAACATTACCTGCAGCTCCCTCTCAAAGTCACCAGTTCTTAGAGCACACTGTAAGGTACGTCTTATCACCCCAAAGGAGGATTTCAGACCAAAGTTCATGTTCTGTCTTGGCTTGGGGATAAGCAGGGGTGCTCCAAATTTCAATTTTACAGAAAGGAAAGGAACTTTGATACAAAGACCTTGGGCAGCATTGGTGGCAAATGGATGGCTGCGCGGAACCATGAAAGAAATGACAGAAAGTTATGGGAGTCATTACTAAGCACCCAGCATCAAGAACGTGCATTTTGGATGCATTTTCAAAAGGAAAGAGAACGGAAAAATCTGTAGATTGAAGGTGATTGAGATAAACAAAATATTCCGTTTTTCTAAAAGCTACTGTAAAGAGTCTTTGGTTTAGAAGAAGAACCCTTACCAATGATCAAGAGAGATGCGACAGATTTCTATCATCAAAGCATTATGGTTGTCAAGATGAATCATCACTTTGATGTCTTCAACAAGTAGGATTCTTTTGATCTATAATCATCAAAAATGAGATAGCCCCATTTCATGGGATTTTTCAAGGCAAACGTCTGACAGATTAAGCGGGGTCCTCATCCCGGTTGGAGGACATATCTCTTCCTTCATCATGATGCCAGCCTAGCTTTCTGCCCAAAATCCAAGGTAAGCATGGCAAAAGTCTGGAGATGCCGGGGATTGAACCCGGGGCCTCATACATGCAAAGCATGCGCTCTACCACTGAGCTACATCCCCACTTCTGCAAGATTTGACTGTATGATTGGAAACCCTGCATTGAACCGACGGCCACATCACCCCATTCGACTCTGCAGTATACAATGTCAGTCAGGAAAATCCTTCAGCCTTGTACCTGGATGATCTTCATGGTCTTATGTACAGATGCCTATATACAGCCTTCTTAGCGCAGTAGGCAGCGCGTCAGTCTCATAATCTGAAGGTCCTGAGTTCGATCCTCAGAGAGGGCATTTATTTCCTTCTTTTGGAATGCAAAATTCTCCGATTTTCTTGAAATGCGCAAACTATGCCTAGTTCAAAGATTTTTCCAAAGCAAATGTCTGACTATTTAAGTGGGGCTCTCACCCCAACTGCATGACAAACTTCTTCTTTCTGCATGATGGCAGGCTAGCCTTCTGGAAAAAAGCCAAGATAAGGAACAGAGGCTCCTGGAGATGCCGGGGATTGAACCCGGGACCTCATACATGCAAAACATGCGCTCTACCACTGAGCTACATCCCCACTTTTGCACTCGAGCTGTTTGATGGATGCAAGGAATCCCTGAAACCCAGGGACTGCAAAGTCTCGATCATAATCAATGGAAGGTATTGTTTGAATAAAAGTGAAAGATATGGAAATCGAAGCACAAAATCCTTCGAGCCTGATTTGAACCAGCGACCTAAGGATGTCTGACTTTATGCTACAGTCCTCCGCTCTACCAACTGAGCTATCGAAGGAGTGGCTGAAGTATCTTTCAGCGCTGTAATTATCTCTCGCTCAAGAAAGGTTGTGGGGTGGGGATCAGGAGCAGATCGATGAAAATCATGAACATTACCTGCAGCTCCCTCTCAAAGTCACCAGTTCTTAGAGCACACTGTAAGGTACGTCTTATCACCCCAAAGGAGGATTTCAGACCAAAGTTCATGTTCTGTCTTGGCTTGGGGATAAGCAGGGGTGCTCCAAATTTCAATTTTACAGAAAGGAAAGGAACTTTGATACAAAGACCTTGGGCAGCATTGGTGGCAAATGGATGGCTGCGCGGAACCATGAAAGAAATGACAGAAAGTTATGGGAGTCATTACTAAGCACCCAGCATCAAGAACGTGCATTTTGGATGCATTTTCAAAAGGAAAGAGAACGGAAAAATCTGTAGATTGAAGGTGATTGAGATAAACAAAATATTCAGTTTTTCTAAAAGCTACTGTAAAGAGTCTTTGGTTTAGAAGAAGAACCCTTACCAATGATCAAGAGAGATGCGACAGATTTCTATCATCAAAGCATTATGGTTGTCAAGATGAATCATCACTTTGATGTCTTCAACAAGTAGGATTCTTTTGATCTATAATCATCAAAAATGAGATAGCCCCATTTCATGGGATTTTTCAAGGCAAACGTCTGACAGATTAAGCGGGGTCCTCTTCCCGGTTGGAGGACATATCTCTTCCTTCATCATGATGCCAGCCTAGCTTTCTGCCCAAAATCCAAGGTAAGCATGGCAAAAGTCTGGAGATGCCGGGGATTGAACCCGGGGCCTCATACATGCAAAGCATGCGCTCTACCACTGAGCTACATCCCCACTTCTGCAAGATTTGACTGTATGATTGGAAACCCTGCATTGAACCGACGGCCACATCACCCCATTCGACTCTGCAGTATACGTCAGTCAGGAAAATCCTTCAGCCTTGTACCTGGATGATCTTCATGGTCTTATGTACAGATGCCTATATACAGCCTTCTTAGCGCAGTAGGCAGCGCGTCAGTCTCATAATCTGAAGGTCCTGAGTTCGATCCTCAGAGAGGGCATTTATTTCCTTCTTTTGGAATGCAAAATTCTCCGATTTTCTTGAAATGCGCAAACTATGCCTAGTTCAAAGATTTTTCCAAAGCAAATGTCTGACTATTTAAGTGGGGCTCTCACCCCAACTGCATGACAAACTTCTTCTTTCTGCATGATGGCAGGCTAGCCTTCTGGAAAAAAGCCAAGATAAGGAACAGAGGCTCCTGGAGATGCCGGGGATTGAACCCGGGACCTCATACATGCGAAACATGCGCTCTACCACTGAGCTACATCCCCACTTTTGCACTTGAGCTGTTTGATGGATGCAAGGAATCCCTGAAACCCAGGGACTGCAAAGTCTCGATCATAATCAATGGAAGGTATTGTTTGAATAAAAGTGAAAGATATGGAAATCGAAGCACAAAATCCTTCGAGCCTGATTTGAACCAGCGACCTAAGGATGTCTGACTTTATGCTACAGTCCTCCGCTCTACCAACTGAGCTATCGAAGGAGTGGCTGAAGTATCTTTCAGCGCTGTAATTATCTCTCGCTCAAGAAAGGTTGTGGGGGTGGGGATCAGGAGCAGATCGATGAAAATCATTAACATTACCTGCAGCTCCCTCTCAAAGTCACCAGTTCTTAGAGCACACTGTAAGGTACGTCTTATCACCCCAAAGGAGGATTTCAGACCAAAGTTCATGTTCTGTCTTGGCTTGGGGATAAGCAGGGGTGCTCCAAATTTCAATTTTACAGAAAGGAAAGGAACTTTGATACAAAGACCTTGGGCAGCATTGGTGGCAAATGGATGGCTGCGCGGAACCATGAAAGAAATGACAGAAAGTTATGGGAGTCATTACTAAGCACCCAGCATCAAGAACGTGCATTTTGGATGCATTTTCAAAAGGAAAGAGAACGGAAAAATCTGTAGATTGAAGGTGATTGAGATAAACAAAATATTCAGTTTTTCTAAAAGCTACTGTAAAGAGTCTTTGGTTTAGAAGAAGAACCCTTACCAATGATCAAGAGAGATGCGACAGATTTCTATCATCAAAGCATTATGGTTGTCAAGATGAATCATCACTTTGATGTCTTCAACAAGTAGGATTCTTTTGATCTATAATCATCAAAAATGAGATAGCCCCATTTCATGGGATTTTTCAAGGCAAACGTCTGACAGATTAAGCGGGGTCCTCTTCCCGGTTGGAGGACATATCTCTTCCTTCATCATGATGCCAGCCTAGCTTTCTGCCCAAAATCCAAGGTAAGCATGGCAAAAGTCTGGAGATGCCGGGGATTGAACCCGGGGCCTCATACATGCAAAGCATGCGCTCTACCACTGAGCTACATCCCCACTTCTGCAAGATTTGACTGTATGATTGGAAACCCTGCATTGAACCGACGGCCACATCACCCCATTCGACTCTGCAGTATACAATGTCAGTCAGGAAAATCCTTCAGCCTTGTACCTGGATGATCTTCATGGTCTTATGTACCGATGCCTATATACAGCCTTCTTAGCGCAGTAGGCAGCGCGTCAGTCTCATAATCTGAAGGTCCTGAGTTCGATCCTCAGAGAGGGCATTTATTTCCTTCTTTTGGAATGCAAAATTCTCCAATTTTCTTGAAATGCGCAAACTATGCCTAGTTCAAAGATTTTTCCAAAGCAAATGTCTGACTATTTAAGTGGGGCTCTCACCCCAACTGCATGACAAACTTCTTCTTTCTGCATGATGGCAGGCTAGCCTTCTGGAAAAAAGCCAAGATAAGGAACAGAGGCTCCTGGAGATGCCGGGGATTGAACCCGGGACCTCATACATGCGAAACATGCGCTCTACCACTGAGCTACATCCCCACTTTTGCACTTGAGCTGTTTGATGGATGCAAGGAATCCCTGAAACCCAGGGACTGCAAAGTCTCGATCATAATCAATGGAAGGTATTGTTTGAATAAAAGTGAAAGATATGGAAATCGAAGCACAAAATCCTTCGAGCCTGATTTGAACCAGCGACCTAAGGATGTCTGACTTTATGCTACAGTCCTCCGCTCTACCAACTGAGCTATCGAAGGAGTGGCTGAAGTATCTTTCAGCGCTGTAATTATCTCTCGCTCAAGAAAGGTTGTGGGGGTGGGGATCAGGAGCAGATCGATGAAAATCATTAACATTACCTGCAGCTCCCTCTCAAAGTCACCAGTTCTTAGAGCACACTGTAAGGTACGTCTTATCACCCCAAAGGAGGATTTCAGACCAAAGTTCATGTTCTGTCTTGGCTTGGGGATAAGCAGGGGTGCTCCAAATTTCAATTTTACAGAAAGGAAAGGAACTTTGATACAAAGACCTTGGGCAGCATTGGTGGCAAATGGATGGCTGCGCGGAACCATGAAAGAAATGACAGAAAGTTATGGGAGTCATTACTAAGCACCCAGCATCAAGAACGTGCATTTTGGATGCATTTTCAAAAGGAAAGAGAACGGAAAAATCTGTAGATTGAAGGTGATTGAGATAAACAAAATATTCCGTTTTTCTAAAAGCTACTGTAAAGAGTCTTTGGTTTAGAAGAAGAACCCTTACCAATGATCAAGAGAGATGCGACAGATTTCTATCATCAAAGCATTATGGTTGTCAAGATGAATCATCACTTTGATGTCTTCAACAAGTAGGATTCTTTTGATCTATAATCATCAAAAATGAGATAGCCCCATTTCATGGGATTTTTCAAGGCAAACGTCTGACAGATTAAGCGGGGTCCTCATCCCTGTTGGAGGACATATCTCTTCCTTCATCATGATGCCAGCCTAGCTTTCTGCCCAAAATCCAAGGTAAGCATGGCAAAAGTCTGGAGATGCCGGGGATTGAACCCGGGGCCTGATACATGCAAAGCATGCGCTCTACCACTGAGCTACATCCCCACTTCTGCAAAATTTGACTGTATGATTGGAAACCCTGCATTGAACCGACGGCCACATCACCCCATTTGACTCTGCAGTATACAATGTCAGTCAGGAAAAAACTTCAGCCTTGTACCTGGATGATCTTCATGGTCTTATGTACCGATGCCTATATACAGCCTTCTTAGCGCAGTAGGCAGCGCGTCAGTCTCATAATCTGAAGGTCCTGAGTTCGATCCTCAGAGAGGGCATTTATTTCCTTCTTTTGGAATGCAAAATTCTCCGATTTTCTTGAAATGCGCAAACTATGCCTAGTTCAAAGATTTTTCCAAAGCAAATGTCTGACTATTTAAGTGGGGCTCTCACCCCAACTGCATGACAAACTTCTTCTTTCTGCATGATGGCAGGCTAGCCTTCTGGAAAAAAGCCAAGATAAGGAACAGAGGCTCCTGGAGATGCCGGGGATTGAACACGGGACCTCATACATGCGAAACATGCGCTCTACCACTGAGCTACATCCCCACTTTTGCACTTAAGCTGTTTGATGGATGCAAGGAATCCCTGAAACCCAGGGACTGCAAAGTCTCGATCATAATCAATGGAAGGTATTGTTTGAATAAAAGTGAAAGATATGGAAATCGAAGCACAAAATCCTTCGAGCCAGATTTGAACCAGCGACCTAAGGATGTCTGACTTTATGCTACAGTCCTCCGCTCTACCAACTGAGCTATCGAAGGAGTGGCTGAAGTATCTTTCAGCGCTGTAATTATCTCTCGCTCAAGAAAGGTTGTGGGGGTGGGGATCAGGAGCAGATCGATGAAAATCATGAACATTACCTGCAGCTCCCTCTCAAAGTCACCAGTTCTTAGAGCACACTGTAAGGTACGTCTTATCACCCCAAAGGAGGATTTCAGACCAAAGTTCATGTTCTGTCTTGGCTTGGGGATAAGCAGGGGTGCTCCAAATTTCAATTTTACAGAAAGGAAAGGAACTTTGATACAAAGACCTTGGGCAGCATTGGTGGCAAATGGATGGCTGCGCGGAACCATGAAAGAAATGACAGAAAGTTATGGGAGTCATTACTAAGCACCCAGCATCAAGAACGTGCATTTTGGATGCATTTTCAAAAGGAAAGAGAACGGAAAAATCTGTAGATTGAAGGTGATTGAGATAAACAAAATATTCCGTTTTTCTAAAAGCTACTGTAAAGAGTCTTTGGTTTAGAAGAAGAACCCTTACCAATGATCAAGAGAGATGCGACAGATTTCTATCATCAAAGCATTATGGTTGTCAAGATGAATCATCACTTTGATGTCTTCAACAAGTAGGATTCTTTTGATCTATAATCATCAAAAATGAGATAGCCCCATTTCATGGGATTTTTCAAGGCAAACGTCTGACAGATTAAGCAGGGTCCTCATCCCTGTTGGAGGACATATCTCTTCCTTCATCATGATGCCAGCCTAGCTTTCTGCCCAAAATCCAAGGTAAGCATGGCAAAAGTCTGGAGATGCCGGGGATTGAACCCGGGGCCTGATACATGCAAAGCATGCGCTCTACCACTGAGCTACATCCCCACTTCTGCAAAATTTGACTGTATGATTGGAAACCCTGCATTGAACCGACGGCCACATCACCCCATTTGACTCTGCAGTATACAATGTCAGTCAGGAAAAAACTTCAGCCTTGTACCTGGATGATCTTCATGGTCTTATGTACAGATGCCTATATACAGCCTTCTTAGCGCAGTAGGCAGCGCGTCAGTCTCATAATCTGAAGATCCTGAGTTCGATCCTCAGAGAGGGCATTTATTTCCTTCTTTTGGAATGCAAAATTCTCCGATTTTCTTGAAATGCGCAAACTATGCCTAGTTCAAAGATTTTTCCAAAGCAAATGTCTGACTATTTAAGTGGGGCTCTCACCCCAACTGCATGACAAACTTCTTCTTTCTGCATGATGGCAGGCTAGCCTTCTGGAAAAAAGCCAAGATAAGGAACAGAGGCTCCTGGAGATGCCGGGGATTGAACCCGGGACCTCATACATGCAAAACATGCGCTCTACCACTGAGCTACATCCCCACTTTTGCACTCGAGTTGTTTGATGGATGCAAGGAATCCCTGAAACCCAGGGACTGCAAAGTCTCGATCATAATCAATGGAAGGTATTGTTTGAATAAAAGTGAAAGATATGGAAATCGAAGCACAAAATCCTTCGAGCCTGATTTGAACCAGCGACCTAAGGATGTCTGACTTTATGCTACAGTCCTCCGCTCTACCAACTGAGCTATCGAAGGAGTGGCTGAAGTATCTTTCAGCGCTGTAATTATCTCTCGCTCAAGAAAGGTTGTGGGGGTGGGGATCAGGAGCAGATCGATGAAAATCATGAACATTACCTGCAGCTCCCTCTCAAAGTCACCAGTTCTTAGAGCACACTGTAAGGTACGTCTTATCACCCCAAAGGAGGATTTCAGACCAAAGTTCATGTTCTGTCTTGGCTTGGGGATAAGCAGGGGTGCTCCAAATTTCAATTTTACAGAAAGGAAAGGAACTTTGATACAAAGACCTTGGGCAGCATTGGTGGCAAATGGATGGCTGCGCGGAACCATGAAAGAAATGACACCAAGTTATGGGAGTCATTACTAAGCACCCAGCATCAAGAACGTGCATTTTGGATGCATTTTCAAAAGGAAAGAGAACGGAAAAATCTGTAGATTGAAGGTGATTGAGATAAACAAAATATTCCGTTTTTCTAAAAGCTACTGTAAAGAGTCTTTGGTTTAGAAGAAGAACCCTTACCAATGATCAAGAGAGATGCGACAGATTTCTATCATCAAAGCATTATGGTTGTCAAGATGAATCATCACTTTGATGTCTTCAACAAGTAGGATTCTTTTGATCTATAATCATCAAAAATGAGATAGCCCCATTTCATGGGATTTTTCAAGGCAAACGTCTGACAGATTAAGCGGGGTCCTCTTCCCGGTTGGAGGACATATCTCTTCCTTCATCATGATGCCAGCCTAGCTTTCTGCCCAAAATCCAAGGTAAGCATGGCAAAAGTCTGGAGATGCCGGGGATTGAACCCGGGGCCTCATACATGCAAAGCATGCGCTCTACCACTGAGCTACATCCCCACTTCTGCAAGATTTGACTGTATGATTGGAAACCCTGCATTGAACCGACGGCCACATCACCCCATTCGACTCTGCAGTATACAATGTCAGTCAGGAAAATCCTTCAGCCTTGTACCTGGATGATCTTCATGGTCTTATGTACAGATGCCTATATACAGCCTTCTTAGCGCAGTAGGCAGCGCGTCAGTCTCATAATCTGAAGGTCCTGAGTTCGATCTTCAGAGAGGGCATTTATTTCCTTCTTTTGGAATGCAAAATTCTCCGATTTTCTTGAAATGCGCAAACTATGCCTAGTTCAAAGATTTTTCCAAAGCAAATGTCTGACTATTTAAGTGGGGCTCTCACCCCAACTGCATGACAAACTTCTTCTTTCTGCATGATGGCAGGCTAGCCTTCTGGAAAAAAGCCAAGATAAGGAACAGAGGCTCATGGAGATGCCGGGGATTGAACCCGGGACCTCATACATGCGAAACATGCGCTCTACCACTGAGCTACATCCCCACTTTTGCACTTGAGCTGTTTGATGGATGCAAGGAATCCCTGAAACCCAGGGACTGCAAAGTCTCGATCATAATCAATGGAAGGTATTGTTTGAATAAAAGTGAAAGATATGGAAATCGAAGCACAAAATCCTTCGAGCCTGATTTGAACCAGCGACCTAAGGATGTCTGACTTTATGCTACAGTCCTCCGCTCTACCAACTGAGCTATCGAAGGAGTGGCTGAAGTATCTTTCAGCGCTGTAATTATCTCTCGCTCAAGAAAGGTTGTGGGGGTGGGGATCAGGAGCAGATCGATGAAAATCATTAACATTACCTGCAGCTCCCTCTCAAAGTCACCAGTTCTTAGAGCACACTGTAAGGTACGTCTTATCACCCCAAAGGAGGATTTCAGACCAAAGTTCATGTTCTGTCTTGGCTTGGGGATAAGCAGGGGTGCTCCAAATTTCAATTTTACAGAAAGGAAAGGAACTTTGATACAAAGACCTTGGGCAGCATTGGTGGCAAATGGATGGCTGCGCGGAACCATGAAAGAAATGACAGAAAGTTATGGGAGTCATTACTAAGCACCCAGCATCAAGAACGTGCATTTTGGATGCATTTTCAAAAGGAAAGAGAACGGAAAAATCTGTAGATTGAAGGTGATTGAGATAAACAAAATATTCAGTTTTTCTAAAAGCTACTGTAAAGAGTCTTTGGTTTAGAAGAAGAACCCTTACCAATGATCAAGAGAGATGCGACAGATTTCTATCATCAAAGCATTATGGTTGTCAAGATGAATCATCACTTTGATGTCTTCAACAAGTAGGATTCTTTTGATCTATAATCATCAAAAATGAGATAGCCCCATTTCATGGGATTTTTCAAGGCAAACGTCTGACAGATTAAGCGGGGTCCTCTTCCCGGTTGGAGGACATATCTCTTCCTTCATCATGATGCCAGCCTAGCTTTCGGCCCAAAATCCAAGGTAAGCATGGCAAAAGTCTGGAGATGCCGGGGATTGAACCCGGGGCCTCATACATGCAAAGCATGCGCTCTACCACTGAGCTACATCCCCACTTCTGCAAGATTTGACTGTATGATTGGAAACCCTGCATTGAACCGACGGCCACATCACCCCATTCGACTCTGCAGTATACAATGTCAGTCAGGAAAATCCTTCAGCCTTGTACCTGGATGATCTTCATGGTCTTATGTACAGATGCCTATATACAGCCTTCTTAGCGCAGTAGGCAGCGCGTCAGTCTCATAATCTGAAGGTCCTGAGTTCGATCCTCAGAGAGGGCATTTATTTCCTTCTTTTGGAATGCAAAATTCTCCGATTTTCTTGAAATGCGCAAACTATGCCTAGTTCAAAGATTTTTCCAAAGCAAATGTCTGACTATTTAAGTGGGGCTCTCACCCCAACTGCATGACAAACTTCTTCTTTCTGCATGATGGCAGGCTAGCCTTCTGGAAAAAAGCCAAGATAAGGAACAGAGGCTCCTGGAGATGCCGGGGATTGAACCCGGGACCTCATACATGCAAAACATGCGCTCTACCACTGAGCTACATCCCCACTTTTGCACTCGAGCTGTTTGATGGATGCAAGGAATCCCTGAAACCCAGGGACTGCAAAGTATCGATCATAATCAATGGAAGGTATTGTTTGAATAAAAGTGAAAGATATGGAAATCGAAGCACAAAATCCTTCGAGCCTGATTTGAACCAGCGACCTAAGGATGTCTGACTTTATGCTACAGTCCTCCGCTCTACCAACTGAGCTATCGAAGGAGTGGCTGAAGTATCTTTCAGCGCTGTAATTATCTCTCGCTCAAGAAAGGTTGTGGGGGTGGGGATCAGGAGCAGATCGATGAAAATCATGAACATTACCTGCAGCTCCCTCTCAAAGTCACCAGTTCTTAGAGCACACTGTAAGGTACGTCTTATCACCCCAAAGGAGGATTTCAGACCAAAGTTCATGTTCTGTCTTGGCTTGGGGATAAGCAGGGGTGCTCCAAATTTCAATTTTACAGAAAGGAAAGGAACTTTGATACAAAGACCTTGGGCAGCATTGGTGGCAAATGGATGGCTGCGCGGAACCATGAAAGAAATGACAGAAAGTTATGGGAGTCATTACTAAGCACCCAGCATCAAGAACGTGCATTTTGGATGCATTTTCAAAAGGAAAGAGAACGGAAAAATCTGTAGATTGAAGGTGATTGAGATAAACAAAATATTCCGTTTTTCTAAAAGCTACTGTAAAGAGTCTTTGGTTTAGAAGAAGAACCCTTACCAATGATCAAGAGAGATGCGACAGATTTCTATCATCAAAGCATTATGGTTGTCAAGATGAATCATCACTTTGATGTCTTCAACAAGTAGGATTCTTTTGATCTATAATCATCAAAAATGAGATAGCCCCATTTCATGGGATTTTTCAAGGCAAACGTCTGACAGATTAAGCGGGTCCTCTTCCCGGTTGGAGGACATATCTCTTCCTTCATCATGATGCCAGCCTAGCTTTCTGCCCAAAATCCAAGGTAAGCATGGCAAAAGTCTGGAGATGCCGGGGATTGAACCCGGGGCCTGATACATGCAAAGCATGCGCTCTACCACTGAGCTACATCCCCACTTCTGCAAAATTTGACTGTATGATTGGAAACCCTGCATTGAACCGACGGCCACATCACCCCATTTGACTCTGCAGTATACAATGTCAGTCAGGAAAAAACTTCAGCCTTGTACCTGGATGATCTTCATGGTCTTATGTACAGATGCCTATATACAGCCTTCTTAGCGCAGTAGGCAGCGCGTCAGTCTCATAATCTGAAGGTCCTGAGTTCGATCCTCAGAGAGGGCATTTATTTCCTTCTTTTGGAATGCAAAATTCTCCGATTTTCTTGAAATGCGCAAACTATGCCTAGTTCAAAGATTTTTCCAAAGCAAATGTCTGACTATTTAAGTGGGGCTCTCACCCCAACTGCATGACAAACTTCTTCTTTCTGCATGATGGCAGGCTAGCCTTCTGGAAAAAAGCCAAGATAAGGAACAGAGGCTCCTGGAGATGCCGGGGATTGAACCCGGGACCTCATACATGCGAAGCATGCGCTCTACCACTGAGCTACATCCCCACTTTTGCACTCGAGCTGTTTGATGGATGCAAGGAGTCCCTGAAACCCAGGGACTGCAAAGTCTCGATCATAATCAATGGAAGGTATTGTTTGAATAAAAGTGAAAGATATGGAAATCGAAGCACAAAATCCTTCGAGCCAGATTTGAACCAGCGACCTAAGGATGTCTGACTTTATGCTACAGTCCTCCGCTCTACCAACTGAGCTATCGAAGGAGTGGCTGAAGTATCTTTCAGCGCTGTAATTATCTCTCGCTCAAGAAAGGTTGTGGGGGTGGGGATCAGGAGCAGATCGATGAAAATCATGAACATTACCTGCAGCTCCCTCTCAAAGTCACCAGTTCTTAGAGCACACTGTAAGGTACGTCTTATCACCCCAAAGGAGGATTTCAGACCAAAGTTCATGTTCTGTCTTGGCTTGGGGATAAGCAGGGGTGCTCCAAATTTCAATTTTACAGAAAGGAAAGGAACTTTGATACAAAGACCTTGGGCAGCATTGGTGGCAAATGGATGGCTGCGCGGAACCATGAAAGAAATGACACAAAGTTATGGGAGTCATTACTAAGCACCCAGCATCAAGAACGTGCATTTTGGATGCATTTTCAAAAGGAAAGAGAACGGAAAAATCTGTAGATTGAAGGTGATTGAGATAAACAAAATATTCCGTTTTTCTAAAAGCTACTGTAAAGAGTCTTTGGTTTAGAAGAAGAACCCTTACCAATGATCAAGAGAGATGCGACAGATTTCTATCATCAAAGCATTATGGTTGTCAAGATGAATCATCACTTTGATGTCTTCAACAAGTAGGATTCTTTTGATCTATAATCATCAAAAATGAGATAGCCCCATTTCATGGGATTTTTCAAGGCAAACGTCTGACAGATTAAGCGGGTCCTCTTCCCGGTTGGAGGACATATCTCTTCCTTCATCATGATGCCAGCCTAGCTTTCTGCCCAAAATCCAAGGTAAGCATGGCAAAAGTCTGGAGATGCCGGGGATTGAACCCGGGGCCTGATACATGCAAAGCATGCGCTCTACCACTGAGCTACATCCCCACTTCTGCAAAATTTGACTGTATGATTGGAAACCCTGCATTGAACCGACGGCCACATCACCCCATTTGACTCTGCAGTATACAATGTCAGTCAGGAAAAAACTTCAGCCTTGTACCTGGATGATCTTCATGGTCTTATGTACAGATGCCTATATACAGCCTTCTTAGCGCAGTAGGCAGCGCGTCAGTCTCATAATCTGAAGGTCCTGAGTTCGATCCTCAGAGAGGGCATTTATTTCCTTCTTTTGGAATGCAAAATTCTCCGATTTTCTTGAAATGCGCAAACTATGCCTAGTTCAAAGATTTTTCCAAAGCAAATGTCTGACTATTTAAGTGGGGCTCTCACCCCAACTGCATGACAAACTTCTTCTTTCTGCATGATGGCAGGCTAGCCTTCTGGAAAAAAGCCAAGATAAGGAACAGAGGCTCCTGGAGATGCCGGGGATTGAACCCGGGACCTCATACATGCGAAGCATGAGCTCTACCACTGAGCTACATCCCCACTTTTGCACTCGAGCTGTTTGATGGATGCAAGGAATCCCTGAAACCCAGGGACTGCAAAGTCTCGATCATAATCAATGGAAGGTATTGTTTGAATAAAAGTGAAAGATATGGAAATCGAAGCACAAAATCCTTCGAGCCTGATTTGAACCAGCGACCTAAGGATGTCTGACTTTATGCTACAGTCCTCCGCTCTACCAACTGAGCTATCGAAGGAGTGGCTGAAGTATCTTTCAGCGCTGTAATTATCTCTCGCTCAAGAAAGGTTGTGGGGGTGGGGATCAGGAGCAGATCGATGAAAATCATGAACATTACCTGCAGCTCCCTCTCAAAGTCACCAGTTCTTAGAGCACACTGTAAGGTACGTCTTATCACCCCAAAGGAGGATTTCAGACCAAAGTTCATGTTCTGTCTTGGCTTGGGGATAAGCAGGGGTGCTCCAAATTTCAATTTTACAGAAAGGAAAGGAACTTTGATACAAAGACCTTGGGCAGCATTGGTGGCAAATGGATGGCTGCGCGGAACCATGAAAGAAATGACAGAAAGTTATGGGAGTCATTACTAAGCACCCAGCATCAAGAACGTGCATTTTGGATGCATTTTCAAAAGGAAAGAGAACGGAAAAATCTGTAGATTGAAGGTGATTGAGATAAACAAAATATTCCGTTTTTCTAAAAGCTACTGTAAAGAGTCTTTGGTTTAGAAGAAGAACCCTTACCAATGATCAAGAGAGATGCGACAGATTTCTATCATCAAAGCATTATGGTTGTCAAGATGAATCATCACTTTGATGTCTTCAACAAGTAGGATTCTTTTGATCTATAATCATCAAAAATGAGATAGCCCCATTTCATGGGATTTTTCAAGGCAAACGTCTGACAGATTAAGCGGGGTCCTCATCCCGGTTGGAGGACATATCTCTTCCTTCATCATGATGCCAGCCTAGCTTTCTGCCCAAAATCCAAGGTAAGCATGGCAAAAGTCTGGAGATGCCGGGGATTGAACCCGGGGCCTCATACATGCAAAGCATGCGCTCTACCACTGAGCTACATCCCCACTTCTGCAAGATTTGACTGTATGATTGGAAACCCTGCATTGAACCGACGGCCACATCACCCCATTCGACTCTGCAGTATACAATGTCAGTCAGGAAAATCCTTCAGCCTTGTACCTGGATGATCTTCATGGTCTTATGTACAGATGCCTATATACAGCCTTCTTAGCGCAGTAGGCAGCGCGTCAGTCTCATAATCTGAAGGTCCTGAGTTCGATCCTCAGAGAGGGCATTTATTTCCTTCTTTTGGAATGCAAAATTCTCCGATTTTCTTGAAATGCGCAAACTATGCCTAGTTCAAAGATTTTTCCAAAGCAAATGTCTGACTATTTAAGTGGGGCTCTCACCCCAACTGCATGACAAACTTCTTCTTTCTGCATGATGGCAGGCTAGCCTTCTGGAAAAAAGCCAAGATAAGGAACAGAGGCTCCTGGAGATGCCGGGGATTGAACCCGGGACCTCATACATGCAAAACATGCGCTCTACCACTGAGCTACATCCCCACTTTTGCACTCGAGCTGTTTGATGGATGCAAGGAATCCCTGAAACCCAGGGACTGCAAAGTCTCGATCATAATCAATGGAAGGTATTGTTTGAATAAAAGTGAAAGATATGGAAATCGAAGCACAAAATCCTTCGAGCCTGATTTGAACCAGCGACCTAAGGATGTCTGACTTTATGCTACAGTCCTCCGCTCTACCAACTGAGCTATCGAAGGAGTGGCTGAAGTATCTTTCAGCGCTGTAATTATCTCTCGCTCAAGAAAGGTTGTGGGGTGGGGATCAGGAGCAGATCGATGAAAATCATTAACATTACCTGCAGCTACCTCTCAAAGTCACCAGTTCTTAGAGCACACTGTAAGGTACGTCTTATCACCCCAAAGGAGGATTTCAGACCAAAGTTCATGTTCTGTCTTGGCTTGGGGATAAGCAGGGGTGCTCCAAATTTCAATTTTACAGAAAGGAAAGGAACTTTGATACAAAGACCTTGGGCAGCATTGGTGGCAAATGGATGGCTGCGCGGAACCATGAAAGAAATGACAGAAAGTTATGGGAGTCATTACTAAGCACCCAGCATCAAGAACGTGCATTTTGGATGCATTTTCAAAAGGAAAGAGAACGGAAAAATCTGTAGATTGAAGGTGATTGAGATAAACAAAATATTCCGTTTTTCTAAAAGCTACTGTAAAGAGTCTTTGGTTTAGAAGAAGAACCCTTACCAATGATCAAGAGAGATGCGACAGATTTCTATCATCAAAGCATTATGGTTGTCAAGATGAATCATCACTTTGATGTCTTCAACAAGTAGGATTCTTTTGATCTATAATCATCAAAAATGAGATAGCCCCATTTCATGGGATTTTTCAAGGCAAACGTCTGACAGATTAAGCGGGTCCTCTTCCCGGTTGGAGGACATATCTCTTCCTTCATCATGATGCCAGCCTAGCTTTCTGCCCAAAATCCAAGGTAAGCATGGCAAAAGTCTGGAGATGCCGGGGATTGAACCCGGGGCCTGATACATGCAAAGCATGCGCTCTACCACTGAGCTACATCCCCACTTCTGCAAAATTTGACTGTATGATTGGAAACCCTGCATTGAACCGACGGCCACATCACCCCATTTGACTCTGCAGTATACAATGTCAGTCAGGAAAAAACTTCAGCCTTGTACCTGGATGATCTTCATGGTCTTATGTACAGATGCCTATATACAGCCTTCTTAGCGCAGTAGGCAGCGCGTCAGTCTCATAATCTGAAGGTCCTGAGTTCGATCCTCAGAGAGGGCATTTATTTCCTTCTTTTGGAATGCAAAATTCTCCGATTTTCTTGAAATGCGCAAACTATGCCTAGTTCAAAGATTTTTCCAAAGCAAATGTCTGACTATTTAAGTGGGGCTCTCACCCCAACTGCATGACAAACTTCTTCTTTCTGCATGATGGCAGGCTAGCCTTCTGGAAAAAAGCCAAGATAAGGAACAGAGGCTCCTGGAGATGCCGGGGATTGAACCCGGGACCTCATACATGCGAAGCATGAGCTCTACCACTGAGCTACATCCCCACTTTTGCACTCAAGCTGTTTGATGGATGCAAGGAATCCCTGAAACCCAGGGACTGCAAAGTCTCGATCATAATCAATGGAAGGTATTGTTTGAATAAAAGTGAAAGATATGGAAATCGAAGCACAAAATCCTTCGAGCCTGATTTGAACCAGCGACCTAAGGATGTCTGACTTTATGCTACAGTCCTCCGCTCTACCAACTGAGCTATCGAAGGAGTGGCTGAAGTATCTTTCAGCGCTGTAATTATCTCTCGCTCAAGAAAGGTTGTGGGGGTGGGGATCAGGAGCAGATCGATGAAAATCATGAACATTACCTGCAGCTCCCTCTCAAAGTCACCAGTTCTTAGAGCACACTGTAAGGTACGTCTTATCACCCCAAAGGAGGATTTCAGACCAAAGTTCATGTTCTGTCTTGGCTTGGGGATAAGCAGGGGTGCTCCAAATTTCAATTTTACAGAAAGGAAAGGAACTTTGATACAAAGACCTTGGGCAGCATTGGTGGCAAATGGATGGCTGCGCGGAACCATGAAAGAAATGACAGAAAGTTATGGGAGTCATTACTAAGCACCCAGCATCAAGAACGTGCATTTTGGATGCATTTTCAAAAGGAAAGAGAACGGAAAAATCTGTAGATTGAAGGTGATTGAGATAAACAAAATATTCAGTTTTTCTAAAAGCTACTGTAAAGAGTCTTTGGTTTAGAAGAAGAACCCTTACCAATGATCAAGAGAGATGCGACAGATTTCTATCATCAAAGCATTATGGTTGTCAAGATGAATCATCACTTTGATGTCTTCAACAAGTAGGATTCTTTTGATCTATAATCATCAAAAATGAGATAGCCCCATTTCATGGGATTTTTCAAGGCAAACGTCTGACAGATTAAGCGGGGTCCTCATCCCGGTTGGAGGACATATCTCTTCCTTCATCATGATGCCAGCCTAGCTTTCTGCCCAAAATCCAAGGTAAGCATGGCAAAAGTCTGGAGATGCCGGGGATTGAACCCGGGGCCTCATACATGCAAAGCATGCGCTCTACCACTGAGCTACATCCCCACTTCTGCAAGATTTGACTGTATGATTGGAAACCCTGCATTGAACCGACGGCCACATCACCCCATTCGACTCTGCAGTATACAATGTCAGTCAGGAAAATCCTTCAGCCTTGTACCTGGATGATCTTCATGGTCTTATGTACAGATGCCTATATACAGCCTTCTTAGCGCAGTAGGCAGCGCGTCAGTCTCATAATCTGAAGGTCCTGAGTTCGATCCTCAGAGAGGGCATTTATTTCCTTCTTTTGGAATGCAAAATTCTCCGATTTTCTTGAAATGCGCAAACTATGCCTAGTTCAAAGATTTTTCCAAAGCAAATGTCTGACTATTTAAGTGGGGCTCTCACCCCAACTGCATGACAAACTTCTTCTTTCTGCATGATGGCAGGCTAGCCTTCTGGAAAAAAGCCAAGATAAGGAACAGAGGCTCCTGGAGATGCCGGGGATTGAACCCGGGACCTCATACATGCAAAACATGCGCTCTACCACTGAGCTACATCCCCACTTTTGCACTCGAGCTGTTTGATGGATGCAAGGAATCCCTG
The DNA here is from genome assembly GCF_964204655.1 of Triturus cristatus. Lineage (NCBI taxonomy): Eukaryota > Metazoa > Chordata > Amphibia > Caudata > Salamandridae > Triturus > Triturus cristatus. The sequence goes on from NC_140585.1 coordinate 108,406,406, forward strand.
AAACCCAGGGACTGCAAAGTCTCGATCATAATCAATGGAAGGTATTGTTTGAATAAAAGTGAAAGATATGGAAATCGAAGCACAAAATCCTTCGAGCCTGATTTGAACCAGCGACCTAAGGATGTCTGACTTTATGCTACAGTCCTCCGCTCTACCAACTGAGCTATCGAAGGAGTGGCTGAAGTATCTTTCAGCGCTGTAATTATCTCTCGCTCAAGAAAGGTTGTGGGGTGGGGATCAGGAGCAGATCGATGAAAATCATTAACATTACCTGCAGCTACCTCTCAAAGTCACCAGTTCTTAGAGCACACTGTAAGGTACGTCTTATCACCCCAAAGGAGGATTTCAGACCAAAGTTCATGTTCTGTCTTGGCTTGGGGATAAGCAGGGGTGCTCCAAATTTCAATTTTACAGAAAGGAAAGGAACTTTGATACAAAGACCTTGGGCAGCATTGGTGGCAAATGGATGGCTGCGCGGAACCATGAAAGAAATGACAGAAAGTTATGGGAGTCATTACTAAGCACCCAGCATCAAGAACGTGCATTTTGGATGCATTTTCAAAAGGAAAGAGAACGGAAAAATCTGTAGATTGAAGGTGATTGAGATAAACAAAATATTCCGTTTTTCTAAAAGCTACTGTAAAGAGTCTTTGGTTTAGAAGAAGAACCCTTACCAATGATCAAGAGAGATGCGACAGATTTCTATCATCAAAGCATTATGGTTGTCAAGATGAATCATCACTTTGATGTCTTCAACAAGTAGGATTCTTTTGATCTATAATCATCAAAAATGAGATAGCCCCATTTCATGGGATTTTTCAAGGCAAACGTCTGACAGATTAAGCGGGGTCCTCTTCCCGGTTGGAGGACATATCTCTTCCTTCATCATGATGCCAGCCTAGCTTTCTGCCCAAAATCCAAGGTAAGCATGGCAAAAGTCTGGAGATGCCGGGGATTGAACCCGGGGCCTCATACATGCAAAGCATGCGCTCTACCACTGAGCTACATCCCCACTTCTGCAAGATTTGACTGTATGATTGGAAACCCTGCATTGAACCGACGGCCACATCACCCCATTCGACTCTGCAGTATACAATGTCAGTCAGGAAAATCCTTCAGCCTTGTACCTGGATGATCTTCATGGTCTTATGTACAGATGCCTATATACAGCCTTCTTAGCGCAGTAGGCAGCGCGTCAGTCTCATAATCTGAAGGTCCTGAGTTCGATCTTCAGAGAGGGCATTTATTTCCTTCTTTTGGAATGCAAAATTCTCCGATTTTCTTGAAATGCGCAAACTATGCCTAGTTCAAAGATTTTTCCAAAGCAAATGTCTGACTATTTAAGTGGGGCTCTCACCCCAACTGCATGACAAACTTCTTCTTTCTGCATGATGGCAGGCTAGCCTTCTGGAAAAAAGCCAAGATAAGGAACAGAGGCTCATGGAGATGCCGGGGATTGAACCCGGGACCTCATACATGCGAAACATGCGCTCTACCACTGAGCTACATCCCCACTTTTGCACTTGAGCTGTTTGATGGATGCAAGGAATCCCTGAAACCCAGGGACTGCAAAGTCTCGATCATAATCAATGGAAGGTATTGTTTGAATAAAAGTGAAAGATATGGAAATCGAAGCACAAAATCCTTCGAGCCTGATTTGAACCAGCGACCTAAGGATGTCTGACTTTATGCTACAGTCCTCCGCTCTACCAACTGAGCTATCGAAGGAGTGGCTGAAGTATCTTTCAGCGCTGTAATTATCTCTCGCTCAAGAAAGGTTGTGGGGGTGGGGATCAGGAGCAGATCGATGAAAATCATTAACATTACCTGCAGCTCCCTCTCAAAGTCACCAGTTCTTAGAGCACACTGTAAGGTACGTCTTATCACCCCAAAGGAGGATTTCAGACCAAAGTTCATGTTCTGTCTTGGCTTGGGGATAAGCAGGGGTGCTCCAAATTTCAATTTTACAGAAAGGAAAGGAACTTTGATACAAAGACCTTGGGCAGCATTGGTGGCAAATGGATGGCTGCGCGGAACCATGAAAGAAATGACAGAAAGTTATGGGAGTCATTACTAAGCACCCAGCATCAAGAACGTGCATTTTGGATGCATTTTCAAAAGGAAAGAGAACGGAAAAATCTGTAGATTGAAGGTGATTGAGATAAACAAAATATTCAGTTTTTCTAAAAGCTACTGTAAAGAGTCTTTGGTTTAGAAGAAGAACCCTTACCAATGATCAAGAGAGATGCGACAGATTTCTATCATCAAAGCATTATGGTTGTCAAGATGAATCATCACTTTGATGTCTTCAACAAGTAGGATTCTTTTGATCTATAATCATCAAAAATGAGATAGCCCCATTTCATGGGATTTTTCAAGGCAAACGTCTGACAGATTAAGCGGGGTCCTCTTCCCGGTTGGAGGACATATCTCTTCCTTCATCATGATGCCAGCCTAGCTTTCGGCCCAAAATCCAAGGTAAGCATGGCAAAAGTCTGGAGATGCCGGGGATTGAACCCGGGGCCTCATACATGCAAAGCATGCGCTCTACCACTGAGCTACATCCCCACTTCTGCAAGATTTGACTGTATGATTGGAAACCCTGCATTGAACCGACGGCCACATCACCCCATTCGACTCTGCAGTATACAATGTCAGTCAGGAAAATCCTTCAGCCTTGTACCTGGATGATCTTCATGGTCTTATGTACAGATGCCTATATACAGCCTTCTTAGCGCAGTAGACAGCGCGTCAGTCTCATAATCTGAAGGTCCTGAGTTCGATCTTCAGAGAGGGCATTTATTTCCTTCTTTTGGAATGCAAAATTCTCCGATTTTCTTGAAATGCGCAAACTATGCCTAGTTCAAAGATTTTTCCAAAGCAAATGTCTGACTATTTAAGTGGGGCTCTCACCCCAACTGCATGACAAACTTCTTCTTTCTGCATGATGGCAGGCTAGCCTTCTGGAAAAAAGCCAAGATAAGGAACAGAGGCTCCTGGAGATGCCGGGGATTGAACCCGGGACCTCATACATGCGAAACATGCGCTCTACCACTGAGCTACATCCCCACTTTTGCACTTGAGCTGTTTGATGGATGCAAGGAATCCCTGAAACCCAGGGACTGCAAAGTCTCGATCATAATCAATGGAAGGTATTGTTTGAATAAAAGTGAAAGATATGGAAATCGAAGCACAAAATCCTTCGAGCCTGATTTGAACCAGCGACCTAAGGATGTCTGACTTTATGCTACAGTCCTCCGCTCTACCAACTGAGCTATCGAAGGAGTGGCTGAAGTATCTTTCAGCGCTGTAATTATCTCTCGCTCAAGAAAGGTTGTGGGGGTGGGGATCAGGAGCAGATCGATGAAAATCATTAACATTACCTGCAGCTCCCTCTCAAAGTCACCAGTTCTTAGAGCACACTGTAAGGTACGTCTTATCACCCCAAAGGAGGATTTCAGACCAAAGTTCATGTTCTGTCTTGGCTTGGGGATAAGCAGGGGTGCTCCAAATTTCAATTTTACAGAAAGGAAAGGAACTTTGATACAAAGACCTTGGGCAGCATTGGTGGCAAATGGATGGCTGCGCGGAACCATGAAAGAAATGACAGAAAGTTATGGGAGTCATTACTAAGCACCCAGCATCAAGAACGTGCATTTTGGATGCATTTTCAAAAGGAAAGAGAACGGAAAAATCTGTAGATTGAAGGTGATTGAGATAAACAAAATATTCCGTTTTTCTAAAAGCTACTGTAAAGAGTCTTTGGTTTAGAAGAAGAACCCTTACCAATGATCAAGAGAGATGCGACAGATTTCTATCATCAAAGCATTATGGTTGTCAAGATGAATCATCACTTTGATGTCTTCAACAAGTAGGATTCTTTTGATCTATAATCATCAAAAATGAGATAGCCCCATTTCATGGGATTTTTCAAGGCAAACGTCTGACAGATTAAGCGGGGTCCTCTTCCCGGTTGGAGGACATATCTCTTCCTTCATCATGATGCCAGCCTAGCTTTCTGCCCAAAATCCAAGGTAAGCATGGCAAAAGTCTGGAGATGCCGGGGATTGAACCCGGGGCCTCATACATGCAAAGCATGCGCTCTACCACTGAGCTACATCCCCACTTCTGCAAGATTTGACTGTATGATTGGAAACCCTGCATTGAACCGACGGCCACATCACCCCATTCGACTCTGCAGTATACGTCAGTCAGGAAAATCCTTCAGCCTTGTACCTGGATGATCTTCATGGTCTTATGTACAGATGCCTATATACAGCCTTCTTAGCGCAGTAGGCAGCGCGTCAGTCTCATAATCTGAAGGTCCTGAGTTCGATCCTCAGAGAGGGCATTTATTTCCTTCTTTTGGAATGCAAAATTCTCCGATTTTCTTGAAATGCGCAAACTATGCCTAGTTCAAAGATTTTTCCAAAGCAAATGTCTGACTATTTAAGTGGGGCTCTCACCCCAACTGCATGACAAACTTCTTCTTTCTGCATGATGGCAGGCTAGCCTTCTGGAAAAAAGCCAAGATAAGGAACAGAGGCTCCTGGAGATGCCGGGGATTGAACCCGGGACCTCATACATGCGAAACATGCGCTCTACCACTGAGCTACATCCCCACTTTTGCACTTGAGCTGTTTGATGGATGCAAGGAATCCCTGAAACCCAGGGACTGCAAAGTCTCGATCATAATCAATGGAAGGTATTGTTTGAATAAAAGTGAAAGATATGGAAATCGAAGCACAAAATCCTTCGAGCCTGATTTGAACCAGCGACCTAAGGATGTCTGACTTTATGCTACAGTCCTCCGCTCTACCAACTGAGCTATCGAAGGAGTGGCTGAAGTATCTTTCAGCGCTGTAATTATCTCTCGCTCAAGAAAGGTTGTGGGGGTGGGGATCAGGAGCAGATCGATGAAAATCATTAACATTACCTGCAGCTCCCTCTCAAAGTCACCAGTTCTTAGAGCACACTGTAAGGTACGTCTTATCACCCCAAAGGAGGATTTCAGACCAAAGTTCATGTTCTGTCTTGGCTTGGGGATAAGCAGGGGTGCTCCAAATTTCAATTTTACAGAAAGGAAAGGAACTTTGATACAAAGACCTTGGGCAGCATTGGTGGCAAATGGATGGCTGCGCGGAACCATGAAAGAAATGACAGAAAGTTATGGGAGTCATTACTAAGCACCCAGCATCAAGAACGTGCATTTTGGATGCATTTTCAAAAGGAAAGAGAACGGAAAAATCTGTAGATTGAAGGTGATTGAGATAAACAAAATATTCCGTTTTTCTAAAAGCTACTGTAAAGAGTCTTTGGTTTAGAAGAAGAACCCTTACCAATGATCAAGAGAGATGCGACAGATTTCTATCATCAAAGCATTATGGTTGTCAAGATGAATCATCACTTTGATGTCTTCAACAAGTAGGATTCTTTTGATCTATAATCATCAAAAATGAGATAGCCCCATTTCATGGGATTTTTCAAGGCAAACGTCTGACAGATTAAGCGGGGTCCTCTTCCCGGTTGGAGGACATATCTCTTCCTTCATCATGATGCCAGCCTAGCTTTCTGCCCAAAATCCAAGGTAAGCATGGCAAAATTCTGGAGATGCCGGGGATTGAACCCGGGGCCTCATACATGCAAAGCATGCGCTCTACCACTGAGCTACATCCCCACTTCTGCAAGATTTGACTGTATGATTGGAAACCCTGCAGTGAACCGACGGCCACATCACCCCATTCGACTCTGCAGTATACAATGTCAGTCAGGAAAATCCTTCAGCCTTGTACCTGGATGATCTTCATGGTCTTATGTACAGATGCCTATATACAGCCTTCTTAGCGCAGTAGGCAGCGCGTCAGTCTCATAATCTGAAGGTCCTGAGTTCGATCTTCAGAGAGGGCATTTATTTCCTTCTTTTGGAATGCAAAATTCTCCGATTTTCTTGAAATGCGCAAACTATGCCTAGTTCAAAGATTTTTCCAAAGCAAATGTCTGACTATTTAAGTGGGGCTCTCACCCCAACTGCATGACAAACTTCTTCTTTCTGCATGATGGCAGGCTAGCCTTCTGGAAAAAAGCCAAGATAAGGAACAGAGGCTCCTGGAGATGCCGGGGATTGAACCCGGGACCTCATACATGCGAAACATGCGCTCTACCACTGAGCTACATCCCCACTTTTGCACTTGAGCTGTTTGATGGATGCAAGGAATCCCTGAAACCCAGGGACTGCAAAGTCTCGATCATAATCAATGGAAGGTATTGTTTGAATAAAAGTGAAAGATATGGAAATCGAAGCACAAAATCCTTCGAGCCTGATTTGAACCAGCGACCTAAGGATGTCTGACTTTATGCTACAGTCCTCCGCTCTACCAACTGAGCTATCGAAGGAGTGGCTGAAGTATCTTTCAGCGCTGTAATTATCTCTCGCTCAAGAAAGGTTGTGGGGGTGGGGATCAGGAGCAGATCGATGAAAATCATTAACATTACCTGCAGCTCCCTCTCAAAGTCACCAGTTCTTAGAGCACACTGTAAGGTACGTCTTATCACCCCAAAGGAGGATTTCAGACCAAAGTTCATGTTCTGTCTTGGCTTGGGGATAAGCAGGGGTGCTCCAAATTTCAATTTTACAGAAAGGAAAGGAACTTTGATACAAAGACCTTGGGCAGCATTGGTGGCAAATGGATGGCTGCGCGGAACCATGAAAGAAATGACAGAAAGTTATGGGAGTCATTACTAAGCACCCAGCATCAAGAACGTGCATTTTGGATGCATTTTCAAAAGGAAAGAGAACGGAAAAATCTGTAGATTGAAGGTGATTGAGATAAACAAAATATTCCGTTTTTCTAAAAGCTACTGTAAAGAGTCTTTGGTTTAGAAGAAGAACCCTTACCAATGATCAAGAGAGATGCGACAGATTTCTATCATCAAAGCATTATGGTTGTCAAGATGAATCATCACTTTGATGTCTTCAACAAGTAGGATTCTTTTGATCTATAATCATCAAAAATGAGATAGCCCCATTTCATGGGATTTTTCAAGGCAAACGTCTGACAGATTAAGCGGGGTCCTCATCCCGGTTGGAGGACATATCTCTTCCTTCATCATGATGCCAGCCTAGCTTTCTGCCCAAAATCCAAGGTAAGCATGGCAAAAGTCTGGAGATGCCGGGGATTGAACCCGGGGCCTCATACATGCAAAGCATGCGCTCTACCACTGAGCTACATCCCCACTTCTGCAAGATTTGACTGTATGATTGGAAACCCTGCATTGAACCGACGGCCACATCACCCCATTCGACTCTGCAGTATACAATGTCAGTCAGGAAAATCCTTCAGCCTTGTACCTGGATGATCTTCATGGTCTTATGTACAGATGCCTATATACAGCCTTCTTAGCGCAGTAGGCAGCGCGTCAGTCTCATAATCTGAAGATCCTGAGTTCGATCCTCAGAGAGGGCATTTATTTCCTTCTTTTGGAATGCAAAATTCTCCGATTTTCTTGAAATGCGCAAACTATGCCTAGTTCAAAGATTTTTCCAAAGCAAATGTCTGACTATTTAAGTGGGGCTCTCACCCCAACTGCATGACAAACTTCTTCTTTCTGCATGATGGCAGGCTAGCCTTCTGGAAAAAAGCCAAGATAAGGAACAGAGGCTCCTGGAGATGCCGGGGATTGAACCCGGGACCTCATACATGCAAAACATGCGCTCTACCACTGAGCTACATCCCCACTTTTGCACTCGAGTTGTTTGATGGATGCAAGGAATCCCTGAAACCCAGGGACTGCAAAGTCTCGATCATAATCAATGGAAGGTATTGTTTGAATAAAAGTGAAAGATATGGAAATCGAAGCACAAAATCCTTCGAGCCTGATTTGAACCAGCGACCTAAGGATGTCTGACTTTATGCTACAGTCCTCCGCTCTACCAACTGAGCTATCGAAGGAGTGGCTGAAGTATCTTTCAGCGCTGTAATTATCTCTCGCTCAAGAAAGGTTGTGGGGGTGGGGATCAGGAGCAGATCGATGAAAATCATTAACATTACCTGCAGCTCCCTCTCAAAGTCACCAGTTCTTAGAGCACACTGTAAGGTACGTCTTATCACCCCAAAGGAGGATTTCAGACCAAAGTTCATGTTCTGTCTTGGCTTGGGGATAAGCAGGGGTGCTCCAAATTTCAATTTTACAGAAAGGAAAGGAACTTTGATACAAAGACCTTGGGCAGCATTGGTGGCAAATGGATGGCTGCGCGGAACCATGAAAGAAATGACAGAAAGTTATGGGAGTCATTACTAAGCACCCAGCATCAAGAACGTGCATTTTGGATGCATTTTCAAAAGGAAAGAGAACGGAAAAATCTGTAGATTGAAGGTGATTGAGATAAACAAAATATTCCGTTTTTCTAAAAGCTACTGTAAAGAGTCTTTGGTTTAGAAGAAGAACCCTTACCAATGATCAAGAGAGATGCGACAGATTTCTATCATCAAAGCATTATGGTTGTCAAGATGAATCATCACTTTGATGTCTTCAACAAGTAGGATTCTTTTGATCTATAATCATCAAAAATGAGATAGCCCCATTTCATGGGATTTTTCAAGGCAAACGTCTGACAGATTAAGCGGGTCCTCTTCCCGGTTGGAGGACATATCTCTTCCTTCATCATGATGCCAGCCTAGCTTTCTGCCCAAAATCCAAGGTAAGCATGGCAAAAGTCTGGAGATGCCGGGGATTGAACCCGGGGCCTGATACATGCAAAGCATGCGCTCTACCACTGAGCTACATCCCCACTTCTGCAAAATTTGACTGTATGATTGGAAACCCTGCATTGAACCGACGGCCACATCACCCCATTTGACTCTGCAGTATACAATGTCAGTCAGGAAAAAACTTCAGCCTTGTACCTGGATGATCTTCATGGTCTTATGTACAGATGCCTATATACAGCCTTCTTAGCGCAGTAGGCAGCGCGTCAGTCTCATAATCTGAAGGTCCTGAGTTCGATCCTCAGAGAGGGCATTTATTTCCTTCTTTTGGAATGCAAAATTCTCCGATTTTCTTGAAATGCGCAAACTATGCCTAGTTCAAAGATTTTTCCAAAGCAAATGTCTGACTATTTAAGTGGGGCTCTCACCCCAACTGCATGACAAACTTCTTCTTTCTGCATGATGGCAGGCTAGCCTTCTGGAAAAAAGCCAAGATAAGGAACAGAGGCTCCTGGAGATGCCGGGGATTGAACCCGGGACCTCATACATGCGAAGCATGCGCTCTACCACTGAGCTACATCCCCACTTTTGCACTCGAGCTGTTTGATGGATGCAAGGAGTCCCTGAAACCCAGGGACTGCAAAGTCTCGATCATAATCAATGGAAGGTATTGTTTGAATAAAAGTGAAAGATATGGAAATCGAAGCACAAAATCCTTCGAGCCAGATTTGAACCAGCGACCTAAGGATGTCTGACTTTATGCTACAGTCCTCCGCTCTACCAACTGAGCTATCGAAGGAGTGGCTGAAGTATCTTTCAGCGCTGTAATTATCTCTCGCTCAAGAAAGGTTGTGGGGGTGGGGATCAGGAGCAGATCGATGAAAATCATGAACATTACCTGCAGCTCCCTCTCAAAGTCACCAGTTCTTAGAGCACACTGTAAGGTACGTCTTATCACCCCAAAGGAGGATTTCAGACCAAAGTTCATGTTCTGTCTTGGCTTGGGGATAAGCAGGGGTGCTCCAAATTTCAATTTTACAGAAAGGAAAGGAACTTTGATACAAAGACCTTGGGCAGCATTGGTGGCAAATGGATGGCTGCGCGGAACCATGAAAGAAATGACACAAAGTTATGGGAGTCATTACTAAGCACCCAGCATCAAGAACGTGCATTTTGGATGCATTTTCAAAAGGAAAGAGAACGGAAAAATCTGTAGATTGAAGGTGATTGAGATAAACAAAATATTCCGTTTTTCTAAAAGCTACTGTAAAGAGTCTTTGGTTTAGAAGAAGAACCCTTACCAATGATCAAGAGAGATGCGACAGATTTCTATCATCAAAGCATTATGGTTGTCAAGATGAATCATCACTTTGATGTCTTCAACAAGTAGGATTCTTTTGATCTATAATCATCAAAAATGAGATAGCCCCATTTCATGGGATTTTTCAAGGCAAACGTCTGACAGATTAAGCGGGTCCTCTTCCCGGTTGGAGGACATATCTCTTCCTTCATCATGATGCCAGCCTAGCTTTCTGCCCAAAATCCAAGGTAAGCATGGCAAAAGTCTGGAGATGCCGGGGATTGAACCCGGGGCCTGATACATGCAAAGCATGCGCTCTACCACTGAGCTACATCCCCACTTCTGCAAAATTTGACTGTATGATTGGAAACCCTGCATTGAACCGACGGCCACATCACCCCATTTGACTCTGCAGTATACAATGTCAGTCAGGAAAAAACTTCAGCCTTGTACCTGGATGATCTTCATGGTCTTATGTACAGATGCCTATATACAGCCTTCTTAGCGCAGTAGGCAGCGCGTCAGTCTCATAATCTGAAGGTCCTGAGTTCGATCCTCAGAGAGGGCATTTATTTCCTTCTTTTGGAATGCAAAATTCTCCGATTTTCTTGAAATGCGCAAACTATGCCTAGTTCAAAGATTTTTCCAAAGCAAATGTCTGACTATTTAAGTGGGGCTCTCACCCCAACTGCATGACAAACTTCTTCTTTCTGCATGATGGCAGGCTAGCCTTCTGGAAAAAAGCCAAGATAAGGAACAGAGGCTCCTGGAGATGCCGGGGATTGAACCCGGGACCTCATACATGCGAAGCATGAGCTCTACCACTGAGCTACATCCCCACTTTTGCACTCGAGCTGTTTGATGGATGCAAGGAATCCCTGAAACCCAGGGACTGCAAAGTCTCGATCATAATCAATGGAAGGTATTGTTTGAATAAAAGTGAAAGATATGGAAATCGAAGCACAAAATCCTTCGAGCCTGATTTGAACCAGCGACCTAAGGATGTCTGACTTTATGCTACAGTCCTCCGCTCTACCAACTGAGCTATCGAAGGAGTGGCTGAAGTATCTTTCAGCGCTGTAATTATCTCTCGCTCAAGAAAGGTTGTGGGGGTGGGGATCAGGAGCAGATCGATGAAAATCATTAACATTACCTGCAGCTCCCTCTCAAAGTCACCAGTTCTTAGAGCACACTGTAAGGTACGTCTTATCACCCCAAAGGAGGATTTCAGACCAAAGTTCATGTTCTGTCTTGGCTTGGGGATAAGCAGGGGTGCTCCAAATTTCAATTTTACAGAAAGGAAAGGAACTTTGATACAAAGACCTTGGGCAGCATTGGTGGCAAATGGATGGCTGCGCGGAACCATGAAAGAAATGACAGAAAGTTATGGGAGTCATTACTAAGCACCCAGCATCAAGAACGTGCATTTTGGATGCATTTTCAAAAGGAAAGAGAACGGAAAAATCTGTAGATTGAAGGTGATTGAGATAAACAAAATATTCAGTTTTTCTAAAAGCTACTGTAAAGAGTCTTTGGTTTAGAAGAAGAACCCTTACCAATGATCAAGAGAGATGCGACAGATTTCTATCATCAAAGCATTATGGTTGTCAAGATGAATCATCACTTTGATGTCTTCAACAAGTAGGATTCTTTTGATCTATAATCATCAAAAATGAGATAGCCCCATTTCATGGGATTTTTCAAGGCAAACGTCTGACAGATTAAGCGGGTCCTCTTCCCGGTTGGAGGACATATCTCTTCCTTCATCATGATGCCAGCCTAGCTTTCTGCCCAAAATCCAAGGTAAGCATGGCAAAAGTCTGGAGATGCCGGGGATTTAACCCGGGGCCTGATACATGCAAAGCATGCGCTCTACCACTGAGCTACATCCCCACTTCTGCAAAATTTGACTGTATGATTGGAAACCCTGCATTGAACCGACGGCCACATCACCCCATTTGACTCTGCAGTATACAATGTCAGTCAGGAAAAAACTTCAGCCTTGTACCTGGATGATCTTCATGGTCTTATGTACAGATGCCTATATACAGCCTTCTTAGCGCAGTAGGCAGCGCGTCAGTCTCATAATCTGAAGGTCCTGAGTTCGATCCTCAGAGAGGGCATTTATTTCCTTCTTTTGGAATGCAAAATTCTCCGATTTTCTTGAAATGCGCAAACTATGCCTAGTTCAAAGATTTTTCCAAAGCAAATGTCTGACTATTTAAGTGGGGCTCTCACCCCAACTGCATGACAAACTTCTTCTTTCTGCATGATGGCAGGCTAGCCTTCTGGAAAAAAGCCAAGATAAGGAACAGAGGCTCCTGGAGATGCCGGGGATTGAACCCGGGACCTCATACATGCGAAGCATGCGCTCTACCACTGAGCTACATCCCCACTTTTGCACTCGAGCTGTTTGATGGATGCAAGGAGTCCCTGAAACCCAGGGACTGCAAAGTCTCGATCATAATCAATGGAAGGTATTGTTTGAATAAAAGTGAAAGATATGGAAATCGAAGCACAAAATCCTTCGAGCCAGATTTGAACCAGCGACCTAAGGATGTCTGACTTTATGCTACAGTCCTCCGCTCTACCAACTGAGCTATCGAAGGAGTGGCTGAAGTATCTTTCAGCGCTGTAATTATCTCTCGCTCAAGAAAGGTTGTGGGGGTGGGGATCAGGAGCAGATCGATGAAAATCATGAACATTACCTGCAGCTCCCTCTCAAAGTCACCAGTTCTTAGAGCACACTGTAAGGTACGTCTTATCACCCCAAAGGAGGATTTCAGACCAAAGTTCATGTTCTGTCTTGGCTTGGGGATAAGCAGGGGTGCTCCAAATTTCAATTTTACAGAAAGGAAAGGAACTTTGATACAAAGACCTTGGGCAGCATTGGTGGCAAATGGATGGCTGCGCGGAACCATGAAAGAAATGACACAAAGTTATGGGAGTCATTACTAAGCACCCAGCATCAAGAACGTGCATTTTGGATGCATTTTCAAAAGGAAAGAGAACGGAAAAATCTGTAGATTGAAGGTGATTGAGATAAACAAAATATTCCGTTTTTCTAAAAGCTACTGTAAAGAGTCTTTGGTTTAGAAGAAGAACCCTTACCAATGATCAAGAGAGATGCGACAGATTTCTATCATCAAAGCATTATGGTTGTCAAGATGAATCATCACTTTGATGTCTTCAACAAGTAGGATTCTTTTGATCTATAATCATCAAAAATGAGATAGCCCCATTTCATGGGATTTTTCAAGGCAAACGTCTGACAGATTAAGCGGGTCCTCTTCCCGGTTGGAGGACATATCTCTTCCTTCATCATGATGCCAGCCTAGCTTTCTGCCCAAAATCCAAGGTAAGCATGGCAAAAGTCTGGAGATGCCGGGGATTGAACCCGGGGCCTGATACATGCAAAGCATGCGCTCTACCACTGAGCTACATCCCCACTTCTGCAAAATTTGACTGTATGATTGGAAACCCTGCATTGAACCGACGGCCACATCACCCCATTTGACTCTGCAGTATACAATGTCAGTCAGGAAAAAACTTCAGCCTTGTACCTGGATGATCTTCATGGTCTTATGTACAGATGCCTATATACAGCCTTCTTAGCGCAGTAGGCAGCGCGTCAGTCTCATAATCTGAAGGTCCTGAGTTCGATCCTCAGAGAGGGCATTTATTTCCTTCTTTTGGAATGCAAAATTCTCCGATTTTCTTGAAATGCGCAAACTATGCCTAGTTCAAAGATTTTTCCAAAGCAAATGTCTGACTATTTAAGTGGGGCTCTCACCCCAACTGCATGACAAACTTCTTCTTTCTGCATGATGGCAGGCTAGCCTTCTGGAAAAAAGCCAAGATAAGGAACAGAGGCTCCTGGAGATGCCGGGGATTGAACCCGGGACCTCATACATGCGAAGCATGCGCTCTACCACTGAGCTACATCCCCACTTTTGCACTCGAGCTGTTTGATGGATGCAAGGAGTCCCTGAAACCCAGGGACTGCAAAGTCTCGATCATAATCAATGGAAGGTATTGTTTGAATAAAAGTGAAAGATATGGAAATCGAAGCACAAAATCCTTCGAGCCAGATTTGAACCAGCGACCTAAGGATGTCTGACTTTATGCTACAGTCCTCCGCTCTACCAACTGAGCTATCGAAGGAGTGGCTGAAGTATCTTTCAGCGCTGTAATTATCTCTCGCTCAAGAAAGGTTGTGGGGGTGGGGATCAGGAGCAGATCGATGAAAATCATGAACATTACCTGCAGCTCCCTCTCAAAGTCACCAGTTCTTAGAGCACACTGTAAGGTACGTCTTATCACCCCAAAGGAGGATTTCAGACCAAAGTTCATGTTCTGTCTTGGCTTGGGGATAAGCAGGGGTGCTCCAAATTTCAATTTTACAGAAAGGAAAGGAACTTTGATACAAAGACCTTGGGCAGCATTGGTGGCAAATGGATGGCTGCGCGGAACCATGAAAGAAATGACACAAAGTTATGGGAGTCATTACTAAGCACCCAGCATCAAGAACGTGCATTTTGGATGCATTTTCAAAAGGAAAGAGAACGGAAAAATCTGTAGATTGAAGGTGATTGAGATAAACAAAATATTCCGTTTTTCTAAAAGCTACTGTAAAGAGTCTTTGGTTTAGAAGAAGAACCCTTACCAATGATCAAGAGAGATGCGACAGATTTCTATCATCAAAGCATTATGGTTGTCAAGATGAATCATCACTTTGATGTCTTCAACAAGTAGGATTCTTTTGATCTATAATCATCAAAAATGAGATAGCCCCATTTCATGGGATTTTTCAAGGCAAACGTCTGACAGATTAAGCGGGGTCCTCTTCCCGGTTGGAGGACATATCTCTTCCTTCATCATGATGCCAGCCTAGCTTTCTGCCCAAAATCCAAGGTAAGCATGGCAAAAGTCTGGAGATGCCGGGGATTGAACCCGGGGCCTCATACATGCAAAGCATGCGCTCTACCACTGAGCTACATCCCCACTTCTGCAAGATTTGACTGTATGATAGGAAACCCTGCATTGAACCGACGGCCACATCACCCCATTCGACTCTGCAGTATACAATGTCAGTCAGGAAAATCCTTCAGCCTTGTACCTGGATGATCTTCATGGTCTTATGTACCGATGCCTATATACAGCCTTCTTAGCGCAGTAGGCAGCGCGTCAGTCTCATAATCTGAAGGTCCTGAGTTCGATCCTCAGAGAGGGCATTTATTTCCTTCTTTTGGAATGCAAAATTCTCCAATTTTCTTGAAATGCGCAAACTATGCCTAGTTCAAAGATTTTTCCAAAGCAAATGTCTGACTATTTAAGTGGGGCTCTCACCCCAACTGCATGACAAACTTCTTCTTTCTGCATGATGGCAGGCTAGCCTTCTGGAAAAAAGCCAAGATAAGGAACAGAGGCTCCTGGAGATGCCGGGGATTGAACCCGGGACCTCATACATGCGAAGCATGCGCTCTACCACTGAGCTACATCCCCACTTTTGCACTCGAGCTGTTTGATGGATGCAAGGAGTCCCTGAAACCCAGGGACTGCAAAGTCTCGATCATAATCAATGGAAGGTATTGTTTGAATAAAAGTGAAAGATATGGAAATCGAAGCACAAAATCCTTCGAGCCAGATTTGAACCAGCGACCTAAGGATGTCTGACTTTATGCTACAGTCCTCCGCTCTACCAACTGAGCTATCGAAGGAGTTGCTGAAGTATCTTTCAGCGCTGTAATTATCTCTCGCTCAAGAAAGGTTGTGGGGGTGGGGATCAGGAGCAGATCGATGAAAATCATGAACATTACCTGCAGCTCCCTCTCAAAGTCACCAGTTCTTAGAGCACACTGTAAGGTACGTCTTATCACCCCAAAGGAGGATTTCAGACCAAAGTTCATGTTCTGTCTTGGCTTGGGGATAAGCAGGGGTGCTCCAAATTTCAATTTTACAGAAAGGAAAGGAACTTTGATACAAAGACCTTGGGCAGCATTGGTGGCAAATGGATGGCTGCGCGGAACCATGAAAGAAATGACAGAAAGTTATGGGAGTCATTACTAAGCACCCAGCATCAAGAACGTGCATTTTGGATGCATTTTCAAAAGGAAAGAGAACGGAAAAATCTGTAGATTGAAGGTGATTGAGATAAACAAAATATTCTGTTTTTCTAAAAGCTACTGTAAAGAGTCTTTGGTTTAGAAGAAGAACCCTTACCAATGATCAAGAGAGATGCGACAGATTTCTATCATCAAAGCATTATGGTTGTCAAGATGAATCATCACTTTGATGTCTTCAACAAGTAGGATTCTTTTGATCTATAATCATCAAAAATGAGATAGCCCCATTTCATGGGATTTTTCGAGGCAAACGTCTGACAGATTAAGCGGGGTCCTCATCCCGGTTGGAGGACATATCTCTTCCTTCATCATGATGCCAGCCTAGCTTTCTGCCCAAAATCCAAGGTAAGCATGGCAAAAGTCTGGAGATGCCGGGGATTGAACCCGGGGCCTCATACATGCAAAGCATGCGCTCTACCACTGAGCTACATCCCCACTTCTGCAAGATTTGACTGTATGATTGGAAACCCTGCATTGAACCGACGGCCACATCACCCCATTCGACTCTGCAGTATACAATGTCAGTCAGGAAAATCCTTCAGCCTTGTACCTGGATGATCTTCATGGTCTTATGTACAGATGCCTATATACAGCCTTCTTAGCGCAGTAGGCAGCGCGTCAGTCTCATAATCTGAAGGTCCTGAGTTCGATCCTCAGAGAGGGCATTTATTTCCTTCTTTTGGAATGCAAAATTCTCCGATTTTCTTGAAATGCGCAAACTATGCCTAGTTCAAAGATTTTTCCAAAGCAAATGTCTGACTATTTAAGTGGGGCTCTCACCCCAACTGCATGACAAACTTCTTCTTTCTGCATGATGGCAGGCTAGCCTTCTGGAAAAAAGCCAAGATAAGGAACAGAGGCTCCTGGAGATGCCGGGGATTGAACCCGGGACCTCATACATGCAAAACATGCGCTCTACCACTGAGCTACATCCCCACTTTTGCACTCGAGCTGTTTGATGGATGCAAGGAATCCCTGAAACCCAGGGACTGCAAAGTCTCGATCATAATCAATGGAAGGTATTGTTTGAATAAAAGTGAAAGATATGGAAATCGAAGCACAAAATCCTTCGAGCCTGATTTGAACCAGCGACCTAAGGATGTCTGACTTTATGCTACAGTCCTCCGCTCTACCAACTGAGCTATCGAAGGAGTGGCTGAAGTATCTTTCAGCGCTGTAATTATCTCTCGCTCAAGAAAGGTTGTGGGGTGGGGATCAGGAGCAGATCGATGAAAATCATTAACATTACCTGCAGCTACCTCTCAAAGTCACCAGTTCTTAGAGCACACTGTAAGGTACGTCTTATCACCCCAAAGGAGGATTTCAGACCAAAGTTCATGTTCTGTCTTGGCTTGGGGATAAGCAGGGGTGCTCCAAATTTCAATTTTACAGAAAGGAAAGGAACTTTGATACAAAGACCTTGGGCAGCATTGGTGGCAAATGGATGGCTGCGCGGAACCATGAAAGAAATGACAGAAAGTTATGGGAGTCATTACTAAGCACCCAGCATCAAGAACGTGCATTTTGGATGCATTTTCAAAAGGAAAGAGAACGGAAAAATCTGTAGATTGAAGGTGATTGAGATAAACAAAATATTCCGTTTTTCTAAAAGCTACTGTAAAGAGTCTTTGGTTTAGAAGAAGAACCCTTACCAATGATCAAGAGAGATGCGACAGATTTCTATCATCAAAGCATTATGGTTGTCAAGATGAATCATCACTTTGATGTCTTCAACAAGTAGGATTCTTTTGATCTATAATCATCAAAAATGAGATAGCCCCATTTCATGGGATTTTTCAAGGCAAACGTCTGACAGATTAAGCGGGGTCCTCTTCCCGGTTGGAGGACATATCTCTTCCTTCATCATGATGCCAGCCTAGCTTTCTGCCCAAAATCCAAGGTAAGCATGGCAAAAGTCTGGAGATGCCGGGGATTGAACCCGGGGCCTCATACATGCAAAGCATGCGCTCTACCACTGAGCTACATCCCCACTTCTGCAAGATTTGACTGTATGATTGGAAACCCTGCATTGAACCGACGGCCACATCACCCCATTCGACTCTGCAGTATACAATGTCAGTCAGGAAAATCCTTCAGCCTTGTACCTGGATGATCTTCATGGTCTTATGTACAGATGCCTATATACAGCCTTCTTAGCGCAGTAGGCAGCGCGTCAGTCTCATAATCTGAAGGTCCTGAGTTCGATCTTCAGAGAGGGCATTTATTTCCTTCTTTTGGAATGCAAAATTCTCCGATTTTCTTGAAATGCGCAAACTATGCCTAGTTCAAAGATTTTTCCAAAGCAAATGTCTGACTATTTAAGTGGGGCTCTCACCCCAACTGCATGACAAACTTCTTCTTTCTGCATGATGGCAGGCTAGCCTTCTGGAAAAAAGCCAAGATAAGGAACAGAGGCTCCTGGAGATGCCGGGGATTGAACCCGGGACCTCATACATGCGAAACATGCGCTCTACCACTGAGCTACATCCCCACTTTTGCACTTGAGCTGTTTGATGGATGCAAGGAATCCCTGAAACCCAGGGACTGCAAAGTCTCGATCATAATCAATGGAAGGTATTGTTTGAATAAAAGTGAAAGATATGGAAATCGAAGCACAAAATCCTTCGAGCCTGATTTGAACCAGCGACCTAAGGATGTCTGACTTTATGCTACAGTCCTCCGCTCTACCAACTGAGCTATCGAAGGAGTGGCTGAAGTATCTTTCAGCGCTGTAATTATCTCTCGCTCAAGAAAGGTTGTGGGGGTGGGGATCAGGAGCAGATCGATGAAAATCATTAACATTACCTGCAGCTCCCTCTCAAAGTCACCAGTTCTTAGAGCACACTGTAAGGTACGTCTTATCACCCCAAAGGAGGATTTCAGACCAAAGTTCATGTTCTGTCTTGGCTTGGGGATAAGCAGGGGTGCTCCAAATTTCAATTTTACAGAAAGGAAAGGAACTTTGATACAAAGACCTTGGGCAGCATTGGTGGCAAATGGATGGCTGCGCGGAACCATGAAAGAAATGACAGAAAGTTATGGGAGTCATTACTAAGCACCCAGCATCAAGAACGTGCATTTTGGATGCATTTTCAAAAGGAAAGAGAACGGAAAAATCTGTAGATTGAAGGTGATTGAGATAAACAAAATATTCCGTTTTTCTAAAAGCTACTGTAAAGAGTCTTTGGTTTAGAAGAAGAACCCTTACCAATGATCAAGAGAGATGCGACAGATTTCTATCATCAAAGCATTATGGTTGTCAAGATGAATCATCACTTTGATGTCTTCAACAAGTAGGATTCTTTTGATCTATAATCATCAAAAATGAGATAGCCCCATTTCATGGGATTTTTCAAGGCAAACGTCTGACAGATTAAGCGGGGTCCTCATCCCTGTTGGAGGACATATCTCTTCCTTCATCATGATGCCAGCCTAGCTTTCTGCCCAAAATCCAAGGTAAGCATGGCAAAAGTCTGGAGATGCCGGGGATTGAACCCGGGGCCTGATACATGCAAAGCATGCGCTCTACCACTGAGCTACATCCCCACTTCTGCAAAATTTGACTGTATGATTGGAAACCCTGCATTGAACCGACGGCCACATCACCCCATTTGACTCTGCAGTATACAATGTCAGTCAGGAAAAAACTTCAGCCTTGTACCTGGATGATCTTCATGGTCTTATGTACCGATGCCTATATACAGCCTTCTTAGCGCAGTAGGCAGCGCGTCAGTCTCATAATCTGAAGGTCCTGAGTTCGATCCTCAGAGAGGGCATTTATTTCCTTCTTTTGGAATGCAAAATTCTCCGATTTTCTTGAAATGCGCAAACTATGCCTAGTTCAAAGATTTTTCCAAAGCAAATGTCTGACTATTTAAGTGGGGCTCTCACCCCAACTGCATGACAAACTTCTTCTTTCTGCATGATGGCAGGCTAGCCTTCTGGAAAAAAGCCAAGATAAGGAACAGAGGCTCCTGGAGATGCCGGGGATTGAACACGGGACCTCATACATGCGAAACATGCGCTCTACCACTGAGCTACATCCCCACTTTTGCACTTGAGCTGTTTGATGGATGCAAGGAATCCCTGAAACCCAGGGACTGCAAAGTCTCGATCATAATCAATGGAAGGTATTGTTTGAATAAAAGTGAAAGATATGGAAATCGAAGCACAAAATCCTTCGAGCCAGATTTGAACCAGCGACCTAAGGATGTCTGACTTTATGCTACAGTCCTCCGCTCTACCAACTGAGCTATCGAAGGAGTGGCTGAAGTATCTTTCAGCGCTGTAATTATCTCTCGCTCAAGAAAGGTTGTGGGGGTGGGGATCAGGAGCAGATCGATGAAAATCATGAACATTACCTGCAGCTCCCTCTCAAAGTCACCAGTTCTTAGAGCACACTGTAAGGTACGTCTTATCACCCCAAAGGAGGATTTCAGACCAAAGTTCATGTTCTGTCTTGGCTTGGGGATAAGCAGGGGTGCTCCAAATTTCAATTTTACAGAAAGGAAAGGAACTTTGATACAAAGACCTTGGGCAGCATTGGTGGCAAATGGATGGCTGCGCGGAACCATGAAAGAAATGACAGAAAGTTATGGGAGTCATTACTAAGCACCCAGCATCAAGAACGTGCATTTTGGATGCATTTTCAAAAGGAAAGAGAACGGAAAAATCTGTAGATTGAAGGTGATTGAGATAAACAAAATATTCCGTTTTTCTAAAAGCTACTGTAAAGAGTCTTTGGTTTAGAAGAAGAACCCTTACCAATGATCAAGAGAGATGCGACAGATTTCTATCATCAAAGCATTATGGTTGTCAAGATGAATCATCACTTTGATGTCTTCAACAAGTAGGATTCTTTTGATCTATAATCATCAAAAATGAGATAGCCCCATTTCATGGGATTTTTCAAGGCAAACGTCTGACAGATTAAGCAGGGTCCTCATCCCTGTTGGAGGACATATCTCTTCCTTCATCATGATGCCAGCCTAGCTTTCTGCCCAAAATCCAAGGTAAGCATGGCAAAAGTCTGGAGATGCCGGGGATTGAACCCGGGGCCTGATACATGCAAAGCATGCGCTCTACCACTGAGCTACATCCCCACTTCTGCAAGGTTTGACTGTATGATTGGAAACCCTGCATTGAACCGACGGCCACATCACCCCATTTGACTCTGCAGTATACAATGTCAGTCAGGAAAAAACTTCAGCCTTGTACCTGGATGATCTTCATGGTCTTATGTACAGATGCCTATATACAGCCTTCTTAGCGCAGTAGGCAGCGCGTCAGTCTCATAATCTGAAGGTCCTGAGTTCGATCCTCAGAGAGGGCATTTATTTCCTTCTTTTGGAATGCAAAATTCTCCGATTTTCTTGAAATGCGCAAACTATGCCTAGTTCAAAGATTTTTCCAAAGCAAATGTCTGACTATTTAAGTGGGGCTCTCACCCCAACTGCATGACAAACTTCTTCTTTCTGCATGATGGCAGGCTAGCCTTCTGGAAAAAAGCCAAGATAAGGAACAGAGGCTCCTGGAGATGCCGGGGATTGAACCCGGGACCTCATACATGCGAAGCATGCGCTCTACCACTGAGCTACATCCCCACTTTTGCACTCGAGCTGTTTGATGGATGCAAGGAGTCCCTGAAACCCAGGGACTGCAAAGTCTCGATCATAATCAATGGAAGGTATTGTTTGAATAAAAGTGAAAGATATGGAAATCGAAGCACAAAATCCTTCGAGCCAGATTTGAACCAGCGACCTAAGGATGTCTGACTTTATGCTACAGTCCTCCGCTCTACCAACTGAGCTATCGAAGGAGTTGCTGAAGTATCTTTCAGCGCTGTAATTATCTCTCGCTCAAGAAAGGTTGTGGGGGTGGGGATCAGGAGCAGATCGATGAAAATCATGAACATTACCTGCAGCTCCCTCTCAAAGTCACCAGTTCTTAGAGCACACTGTAAGGTACGTCTTATCACCCCAAAGGAGGATTTCAGACCAAAGTTCATGTTCTGTCTTGGCTTGGGGATAAGCAGGGGTGCTCCAAATTTCAATTTTACAGAAAGGAAAGGAACTTTGATACAAAGACCTTGGGCAGCATTGGTGGCAAATGGATGGCTGCGCGGAACCATGAAAGAAATGACAGAAAGTTATGGGAGTCATTACTAAGCACCCAGCATCAAGAACGTGCATTTTGGATGCATTTTCAAAAGGAAAGAGAACGGAAAAATCTGTAGATTGAAGGTGATTGAGATAAACAAAATATTCCGTTTTTCTAAAAGCTACTGTAAAGAGTCTTTGGTTTAGAAGAAGAACCCTTACCAATGATCAAGAGAGATGCGACAGATTTCTATCATCAAAGCATTATGGTTGTCAAGATGAATCATCACTTTGATGTCTTCAACAAGTAGGATTCTTTTGATCTATAATCATCAAAAATGAGATAGCCCCATTTCATGGGATTTTTCAAGGCAAACGTCTGACAGATTAAGCGGGGTCCTCATCCCGGTTGGAGGACATATCTCTTCCTTCATCATGATGCCAGCCTAGCTTTCTGCCCAAAATCCAAGGTAAGCATGGCAAAAGTCTGGAGATGCCGGGGATTGAACCCGGGGCCTCATACATGCAAAGCATGCGCTCTACCACTGAGCTACATCCCCACTTCTGCAAGATTTGACTGTATGATTGGAAACCCTGCATTGAACCGACGGCCACATCACCCCATTCGACTCTGCAGTATACAATGTCAGTCAGGAAAATCCTTCAGCCTTGTACCTGGATGATCTTCATGGTCTTATGTACAGATGCCTATATACAGCCTTCTTAGCGCAGTAGGCAGCGCGTCAGTCTCATAATCTGAAGATCCTGAGTTCGATCCTCAGAGAGGGCATTTATTTCCTTCTTTTGGAATGCAAAATTCTCCGATTTTCTTGAAATGCGCAAACTATGCCTAGTTCAAAGATTTTTCCAAAGCAAATGTCTGACTATTTAAGTGGGGCTCTCACCCCAACTGCATGACAAACTTCTTCTTTCTGCATGATGGCAGGCTAGCCTTCTGGAAAAAAGCCAAGATAAGGAACAGAGGCTCCTGGAGATGCCGGGGATTGAACCCGGGACCTCATACATGCAAAACATGCGCTCTACCACTGAGCTACATCCCCACTTTTGCACTCGAGTTGTTTGATGGATGCAAGGAATCCCTGAAACCCAGGGACTGCAAAGTCTCGATCATAATCAATGGAAGGTATTGTTTGAATAAAAGTGAAAGATATGGAAATCGAAGCACAAAATCCTTCGAGCCTGATTTGAACCAGCGACCTAAGGATGTCTGACTTTATGCTACAGTCCTCCGCTCTACCAACTGAGCTATCGAAGGAGTGGCTGAAGTATCTTTCAGCGCTGTAATTATCTCTCGCTCAAGAAAGGTTGTGGGGGTGGGGATCAGGAGCAGATCGATGAAAATCATTAACATTACCTGCAGCTCCCTCTCAAAGTCACCAGTTCTTAGAGCACACTGTAAGGTACGTCTTATCACCCCAAAGGAGGATTTCAGACCAAAGTTCATGTTCTGTCTTGGCTTGGGGATAAGCAGGGGTGCTCCAAATTTCAATTTTACAGAAAGGAAAGGAACTTTGATACAAAGACCTTGGGCAGCATTGGTGGCAAATGGATGGCTGCGCGGAACCATGAAAGAAATGACAGAAAGTTATGGGAGTCATTACTAAGCACCCAGCATCAAGAACGTGCATTTTGGATGCATTTTCAAAAGGAAAGAGAACGGAAAAATCTGTAGATTGAAGGTGATTGAGATAAACAAAATATTCCGTTTTTCTAAAAGCTACTGTAAAGAGTCTTTGGTTTAGAAGAAGAACCCTTACCAATGATCAAGAGAGATGCGACAGATTTCTATCATCAAAGCATTATGGTTGTCAAGATGAATCATCACTTTGATGTCTTCAACAAGTAGGATTCTTTTGATCTATAATCATCAAAAATGAGATAGCCCCATTTCATGGGATTTTTCAAGGCAAACGTCTGACAGATTAAGCGGGTCCTCTTCCCGGTTGGAGGACATATCTCTTCCTTCATCATGATGCCAGCCTAGCTTTCTGCCCAAAATCCAAGGTAAGCATGGCAAAAGTCTGGAGATGCCGGGGATTGAACCCGGGGCCTGATACATGCAAAGCATGCGCTCTACCACTGAGCTACATCCCCACTTCTGCAAAATTTGACTGTATGATTGGAAACCCTGCATTGAACCGACGGCCACATCACCCCATTTGACTCTGCAGTATACAATGTCAGTCAGGAAAAAACTTCAGCCTTGTACCTGGATGATCTTCATGGTCTTATGTACAGATGCCTATATACAGCCTTCTTAGCGCAGTAGGCAGCGCGTCAGTCTCATAATCTGAAGGTCCTGAGTTCGATCCTCAGAGAGGGCATTTATTTCCTTCTTTTGGAATGCAAAATTCTCCGATTTTCTTGAAATGCGCAAACTATGCCTAGTTCAAAGATTTTTCCAAAGCAAATGTCTGACTATTTAAGTGGGGCTCTCACCCCAACTGCATGACAAACTTCTTCTTTCTGCATGATGGCAGGCTAGCCTTCTGGAAAAAAGCCAAGATAAGGAACAGAGGCTCCTGGAGATGCCGGGGATTGAACCCGGGACCTCATACATGCGAAGCATGCGCTCTACCACTGAGCTACATCCCCACTTTTGCACTCGAGCTGTTTGATGGATGCAAGGAGTCCCTGAAACCCAGGGACTGCAAAGTCTCGATCATAATCAATGGAAGGTATTGTTTGAATAAAAGTGAAAGATATGGAAATCGAAGCACAAAATCCTTCGAGCCAGATTCGAACCAGCGACCTAAGGATGTCTGACTTTATGCTACAGTCCTCCGCTCTACCAACTGAGCTATCGAAGGAGTGGCTGAAGTATCTTTCAGCGCTGTAATTATCTCTCGCTCAAGAAAGGTTGTGGGGGTGGGGATCAGGAGCAGATCGATGAAAATCATGAACATTACCTGCAGCTCCCTCTCAAAGTCACCAGTTCTTAGAGCACACTGTAAGGTACGTCTTATCACCCCAAAGGAGGATTTCAGACCAAAGTTCATGTTCTGTCTTGGCTTGGGGATAAGCAGGGGTGCTCCAAATTTCAATTTTACAGAAAGGAAAGGAACTTTGATACAAAGACCTTGGGCAGCATTGGTGGCAAATGGATGGCTGCGCGGAACCATGAAAGAAATGACAGAAAGTTATGGGAGTCATTACTAAGCACCCAGCATCAAGAACGTGCATTTTGGATGCATTTTCAAAAGGAAAGAGAACGGAAAAATCTGTAGATTGAAGGTGATTGAGATAAACAAAATATTCCGTTTTTCTAAAAGCTACTGTAAAGAGTCTTTGGTTTAGAAGAAGAACCCTTACCAATGATCAAGAGAGATGCGACAGATTTCTATCATCAAAGCATTATGGTTGTCAAGATGAATCATCACTTTGATGTCTTCAACAAGTAGGATTCTTTTGATCTATAATCATCAAAAATGAGATAGCCCCATTTCATGGGATTTTTCAAGGCAAACGTCTGACAGATTAAGCGGGTCCTCTTCCCGGTTGGAGGACATATCTCTTCCTTCATCATGATGCCAGCCTAGCTTTCTGCCCAAAATCCAAGGTAAGCATGGCAAAAGTCTGGAGATGCCGGGGATTGAACCCGGGGCCTGATACATGCAAAGCATGCGCTCTACCACTGAGCTACATCCCCACTTCTGCAAAATTTGACTGTATGATTGGAAACCCTGCATTGAACCGACGGCCACATCACCCCATTTGACTCTGCAGTATACAATGTCAGTCAGGAAAAAACTTCAGCCTTGTACCTGGATGATCTTCATGGTCTTATGTACAGATGCCTATATACAGCCTTCTTAGCGCAGTAGGCAGCGCGTCAGTCTCATAATCTGAAGGTCCTGAGTTCGATCCTCAGAGAGGGCATTTATTTCCTTCTTTTGGAATGCAAAATTCTCCGATTTTCTTGAAATGCGCAAACTATGCCTAGTTCAAAGATTTTTCCAAAGCAAATGTCTGACTATTTAAGTGGGGCTCTCACCCCAACTGCATGACAAACTTCTTCTTTCTGCATGATGGCAGGCTAGCCTTCTGGAAAAAAGCCAAGATAAGGAACAGAGGCTCCTGGAGATGCCGGGGATTGAACCCGGGACCTCATACATGCGAAGCATGCGCTCTACCACTGAGCTACATCCCCACTTTTGCACTCGAGCTGTTTGATGGATGCAAGGAGTCCCTGAAACCCAGGGACTGCAAAGTCTCGATCATAATCAATGGAAGGTATTGTTTGAATAAAAGTGAAAGATATGGAAATCGAAGCACAAAATCCTTCGAGCCAGATTCGAACCAGCGACCTAAGGATGTCTGACTTTATGCTACAGTCCTCCGCTCTACCAACTGAGCTATCGAAGGAGTGGCTGAAGTATCTTTCAGCGCTGTAATTATCTCTCGCTCAAGAAAGGTTGTGGGGGTGGGGATCAGGAGCAGATCGATGAAAATCATGAACATTACCTGCAGCTCCCTCTCAAAGTCACCAGTTCTTAGAGCACACTGTAAGGTACGTCTTATCACCCCAAAGGAGGATTTCAGACCAAAGTTCATGTTCTGTCTTGGCTTGGGGATAAGCAGGGGTGCTCCAAATTTCAATTTTACAGAAAGGAAAGGAACTTTGATACAAAGACCTTGGGCAGCATTGGTGGCAAATGGATGGCTGCGCGGAACCATGAAAGAAATGACACAAAGTTATGGGAGTCATTACTAAGCACCCAGCATCAAGAACGTGCATTTTGGATGCATTTTCAAAAGGAAAGAGAACGGAAAAATCTGTAGATTGAAGGTGATTGAGATAAACAAAATATTCAGTTTTTCTAAAAGCTACTGTAAAGAGTCTTTGGTTTAGAAGAAGAACCCTTACCAATGATCAAGAGAGATGCGACAGATTTCTATCATCAAAGCATTATGGTTGTCAAGATGAATCATCACTTTGATGTCTTCAACAAGTAGGATTCTTTTGATCTATAATCATCAAAAATGAGATAGCCCCATTTCATGGGATTTTTCAAGGCAAACGTCTGACAGATTAAGCGGGTCCTCTTCCCGGTTGGAGGACATATCTCTTCCTTCATCATGATGCCAGCCTAGCTTTCTGCCCAAAATCCAAGGTAAGCATGGCAAAAGTCTGGAGATGCCGGGGATTGAACCCGGGGCCTGATACATGCAAAGCATGCGCTCTACCACTGAGCTACATCCCCACTTCTGCAAAATTTGACTGTATGATTGGAAACCCTGCATTGAACCGACGGCCACATCACCCCATTTGACTCTGCAGTATACAATGTCAGTCAGGAAAAAACTTCAGCCTTGTACCTGGATGATCTTCATGGTCTTATGTACAGATGCCTATATACAGCCTTCTTAGCGCAGTAGGCAGCGCGTCAGTCTCATAATCTGAAGGTCCTGAGTTCGATCCTCAGAGAGGGCATTTATTTCCTTCTTTTGGAATGCAAAATTCTCCGATTTTCTTGAAATGCGCAAACTATGCCTAGTTCAAAGATTTTTCCAAAGCAAATGTCTGACTATTTAAGTGGGGCTCTCACCCCAACTGCATGACAAACTTCTTCTTTCTGCATGATGGCAGGCTAGCCTTCTGGAAAAAAGCCAAGATAAGGAACAGAGGCTCCTGGAGATGCCGGGGATTGAACCCGGGACCTCATACATGCGAAGCATGAGCTCTACCACTGAGCTACATCCCCACTTTTGCACTCGAGCTGTTTGATGGATGCAAGGAATCCCTGAAACCCAGGGACTGCAAAGTCTCGATCATAATCAATGGAAGGTATTGTTTGAATAAAAGTGAAAGATATGGAAATCGAAGCACAAAATCCTTCGAGCCTGATTTGAACCAGCGACCTAAGGATGTCTGACTTTATGCTACAGTCCTCCGCTCTACCAACTGAGCTATCGAAGGAGTGGCTGAAGTATCTTTCAGCGCTGTAATTATCTCTCGCTCAAGAAAGGTTGTGGGGGTGGGGATCAGGAGCAGATCGATGAAAATCATTAACATTACCTGCAGCTCCCTCTCAAAGTCACCAGTTCTTAGAGCACACTGTAAGGTACGTCTTATCACCCCAAAGGAGGATTTCAGACCAAAGTTCATGTTCTGTCTTGGCTTGGGGATAAGCAGGGGTGCTCCAAATTTCAATTTTACAGAAAGGAAAGGAACTTTGATACAAAGACCTTGGGCAGCATTGGTGGCAAATGGATGGCTGCGCGGAACCATGAAAGAAATGACAGAAAGTTATGGGAGTCATTACTAAGCACCCAGCATCAAGAACGTGCATTTTGGATGCATTTTCAAAAGGAAAGAGAACGGAAAAATCTGTAGATTGAAGGTGATTGAGATAAACAAAATATTCCGTTTTTCTAAAAGCTACTGTAAAGAGTCTTTGGTTTAGAAGAAGAACCCTTACCAATGATCAAGAGAGATGCGACAGATTTCTATCATCAAAGCATTATGGTTGTCAAGATGAATCATCACTTTGATGTCTTCAACAAGTAGGATTCTTTTGATCTATAATCATCAAAAATGAGATAGCCCCATTTCATGGGATTTTTCAAGGCAAACGTCTGACAGATTAAGCGGGTCCTCTTCCCGGTTGGAGGACATATCTCTTCCTTCATCATGATGCCAGCCTAGCTTTCTGCCCAAAATCCAAGGTAAGCATGGCAAAAGTCTGGAGATGCCGGGGATTGAACCCGGGGCCTGATACATGCAAAGCATGCGCTCTACCACTGAGCTACATCCCCACTTCTGCAAAATTTGACTGTATGATTGGAAACCCTGCATTGAACCGACGGCCACATCACCCCATTTGACTCTGCAGTATACAATGTCAGTCAGGAAAAAACTTCAGCCTTGTACCTGGATGATCTTCATGGTCTTATGTACAGATGCCTATATACAGCCTTCTTAGCGCAGTAGGCAGCGCGTCAGTCTCATAATCTGAAGGTCCTGAGTTCGATCCTCAGAGAGGGCATTTATTTCCTTCTTTTGGAATGCAAAATTCTCCGATTTTCTTGAAATGCGCAAACTATGCCTAGTTCAAAGATTTTTCCAAAGCAAATGTCTGACTATTTAAGTGGGGCTCTCACCCCAACTGCATGACAAACTTCTTCTTTCTGCATGATGGCAGGCTAGCCTTCTGGAAAAAAGCCAAGATAAGGAACAGAGGCTCCTGGAGATGCCGGGGATTGAACCCGGGACCTCATACATGCGAAGCATGCGCTCTACCACTGAGCTACATCCCCACTTTTGCACTCGAGCTGTTTGATGGATGCAAGGAGTCCCTGAAACCCAGGGACTGCAAAGTCTCGATCATAATCAATGGAAGGTATTGTTTGAATAAAAGTGAAAGATATGGAAATCGAAGCACAAAATCCTTCGAGCCAGATTCGAACCAGCGACCTAAGGATGTCTGACTTTATGCTACAGTCCTCCGCTCTACCAACTGAGCTATCGAAGGAGTGGCTGAAGTATCTTTCAGCGCTGTAATTATCTCTCGCTCAAGAAAGGTTGTGGGGGTGGGGATCAGGAGCAGATCGATGAAAATCATGAACATTACCTGCAGCTCCCTCTCAAAGTCACCAGTTCTTAGAGCACACTGTAAGGTACGTCTTATCACCCCAAAGGAGGATTTCAGACCAAAGTTCATGTTCTGTCTTGGCTTGGGGATAAGCAGGGGTGCTCCAAATTTCAATTTTACAGAAAGGAAAGGAACTTTGATACAAAGACCTTGGGCAGCATTGGTGGCAAATGGATGGCTGCGCGGAACCATGAAAGAAATGACAGAAAGTTATGGGAGTCATTACTAAGCACCCAGCATCAAGAACGTGCATTTTGGATGCATTTTCAAAAGGAAAGAGAACGGAAAAATCTGTAGATTGAAGGTGATTGAGATAAACAAAATATTCCGTTTTTCTAAAAGCTACTGTAAAGAGTCTTTGGTTTAGAAGAAGAACCCTTACCAATGATCAAGAGAGATGCGACAGATTTCTATCATCAAAGCATTATGGTTGTCAAGATGAATCATCACTTTGATGTCTTCAACAAGTAGGATTCTTTTGATCTATAATCATCAAAAATGAGATAGCCCCATTTCATGGGATTTTTCAAGGCAAACGTCTGACAGATTAAGCGGGTCCTCTTCCCGGTTGGAGGACATATCTCTTCCTTCATCATGATGCCAGCCTAGCTTTCTGCCCAAAATCCAAGGTAAGCATGGCAAAAGTCTGGAGATGCCGGGGATTGAACCCGGGGCCTGATACATGCAAAGCATGCGCTCTACCACTGAGCTACATCCCCACTTCTGCAAAATTTGACTGTATGATTGGAAACCCTGCATTGAACCGACGGCCACATCACCCCATTTGACTCTGCAGTATACAATGTCAGTCAGGAAAAAACTTCAGCCTTGTACCTGGATGATCTTCATGGTCTTATGTACAGATGCCTATATACAGCCTTCTTAGCGCAGTAGGCAGCGCGTCAGTCTCATAATCTGAAGGTCCTGAGTTCGATCCTCAGAGAGGGCATTTATTTCCTTCTTTTGGAATGCAAAATTCTCCGATTTTCTTGAAATGCGCAAACTATGCCTAGTTCAAAGATTTTTCCAAAGCAAATGTCTGACTATTTAAGTGGGGCTCTCACCCCAACTGCATGACAAACTTCTTCTTTCTGCATGATGGCAGGCTAGCCTTCTGGAAAAAAGCCAAGATAAGGAACAGAGGCTCCTGGAGATGCCGGGGATTGAACCCGGGACCTCATACATGCGAAGCATGCGCTCTACCACTGAGCTACATCCCCACTTTTGCACTCGAGCTGTTTGATGGATGCAAGGAGTCCCTGAAACCCAGGGACTGCAAAGTCTCGATCATAATCAATGGAAGGTATTGTTTGAATAAAAGTGAAAGATATGGAAATCGAAGCACAAAATCCTTCGAGCCAGATTCGAACCAGCGACCTAAGGATGTCTGACTTTATGCTACAGTCCTCCGCTCTACCAACTGAGCTATCGAAGGAGTGGCTGAAGTATCTTTCAGCGCTGTAATTATCTCTCGCTCAAGAAAGGTTGTGGGGGTGGGGATCAGGAGCAGATCGATGAAAATCATGAACATTACCTGCAGCTCCCTCTCAAAGTCACCAGTTCTTAGAGCACACTGTAAGGTACGTCTTATCACCCCAAAGGAGGATTTCAGACCAAAGTTCATGTTCTGTCTTGGCTTGGGGATAAGCAGGGGTGCTCCAAATTTCAATTTTACAGAAAGGAAAGGAACTTTGATACAAAGACCTTGGGCAGCATTGGTGGCAAATGGATGGCTGCGCGGAACCATGAAAGAAATGACACAAAGTTATGGGAGTCATTACTAAGCACCCAGCATCAAGAACGTGCATTTTGGATGCATTTTCAAAAGGAAAGAGAACGGAAAAATCTGTAGATTGAAGGTGATTGAGATAAACAAAATATTCAGTTTTTCTAAAAGCTACTGTAAAGAGTCTTTGGTTTAGAAGAAGAACCCTTACCAATGATCAAGAGAGATGCGACAGATTTCTATCATCAAAGCATTATGGTTGTCAAGATGAATCATCACTTTGATGTCTTCAACAAGTAGGATTCTTTTGATCTATAATCATCAAAAATGAGATAGCCCCATTTCATGGGATTTTTCAAGGCAAACGTCTGACAGATTAAGCGGGTCCTCTTCCCGGTTGGAGGACATATCTCTTCCTTCATCATGATGCCAGCCTAGCTTTCTGCCCAAAATCCAAGGTAAGCATGGCAAAAGTCTGGAGATGCCGGGGATTGAACCCGGGGCCTGATACATGCAAAGCATGCGCTCTACCACTGAGCTACATCCCCACTTCTGCAAAATTTGACTGTATGATTGGAAACCCTGCATTGAACCGACGGCCACATCACCCCATTTGACTCTGCAGTATACAATGTCAGTCAGGAAAAAACTTCAGCCTTGTACCTGGATGATCTTCATGGTCTTATGTACAGATGCCTATATACAGCCTTCTTAGCGCAGTAGGCAGCGCGTCAGTCTCATAATCTGAAGGTCCTGAGTTCGATCCTCAGAGAGGGCATTTATTTCCTTCTTTTGGAATGCAAAATTCTCCGATTTTCTTGAAATGCGCAAACTATGCCTAGTTCAAAGATTTTTCCAAAGCAAATGTCTGACTATTTAAGTGGGGCTCTCACCCCAACTGCATGACAAACTTCTTCTTTCTGCATGATGGCAGGCTAGCCTTCTGGAAAAAAGCCAAGATAAGGAACAGAGGCTCCTGGAGATGCCGGGGATTGAACCCGGGACCTCATACATGCGAAGCATGAGCTCTACCACTGAGCTACATCCCCACTTTTGCACTCGAGCTGTTTGATGGATGCAAGGAATCCCTGAAACCCAGGGACTGCAAAGTCTCGATCATAATCAATGGAAGGTATTGTTTGAATAAAAGTGAAAGATATGGAAATCGAAGCACAAAATCCTTCGAGCCTGATTTGAACCAGCGACCTAAGGATGTCTGACTTTATGCTACAGTCCTCCGCTCTACCAACTGAGCTATCGAAGGAGTGGCTGAAGTATCTTTCAGCGCTGTAATTATCTCTCGCTCAAGAAAGGTTGTGGGGGTGGGGATCAGGAGCAGATCGATGAAAATCATTAACATTACCTGCAGCTCCCTCTCAAAGTCACCAGTTCTTAGAGCACACTGTAAGGTACGTCTTATCACCCCAAAGGAGGATTTCAGACCAAAGTTCATGTTCTGTCTTGGCTTGGGGATAAGCAGGGGTGCTCCAAATTTCAATTTTACAGAAAGGAAAGGAACTTTGATACAAAGACCTTGGGCAGCATTGGTGGCAAATGGATGGCTGCGCGGAACCATGAAAGAAATGACAGAAAGTTATGGGAGTCATTACTAAGCACCCAGCATCAAGAACGTGCATTTTGGATGCATTTTCAAAAGGAAAGAGAACGGAAAAATCTGTAGATTGAAGGTGATTGAGATAAACAAAATATTCAGTTTTTCTAAAAGCTACTGTAAAGAGTCTTTGGTTTAGAAGAAGAACCCTTACCAATGATCAAGAGAGATGCGACAGATTTCTATCATCAAAGCATTATGGTTGTCAAGATGAATCATCACTTTGATGTCTTCAACAAGTAGGATTCTTTTGATCTATAATCATCAAAAATGAGATAGCCCCATTTCATGGGATTTTTCAAGGCAAACGTCTGACAGATTAAGCGGGTCCTCTTCCCGGTTGGAGGACATATCTCTTCCTTCATCATGATGCCAGCCTAGCTTTCTGCCCAAAATCCAAGGTAAGCATGGCAAAAGTCTGGAGATGCCGGGGATTGAACCCGGGGCCTGATACATGCAAAGCATGCGCTCTACCACTGAGCTACATCCCCACTTCTGCAAAATTTGACTGTATGATTGGAAACCCTGCATTGAACCGACGGCCACATCACCCCATTTGACTCTGCAGTATACAATGTCAGTCAGGAAAAAACTTCAGCCTTGTACCTGGATGATCTTCATGGTCTTATGTACAGATGCCTATATACAGCCTTCTTAGCGCAGTAGGCAGCGCGTCAGTCTCATAATCTGAAGGTCCTGAGTTCGATCCTCAGAGAGGGCATTTATTTCCTTCTTTTGGAATGCAAAATTCTCCGATTTTCTTGAAATGCGCAAACTATGCCTAGTTCAAAGATTTTTCCAAAGCAAATGTCTGACTATTTAAGTGGGGCTCTCACCCCAACTGCATGACAAACTTCTTCTTTCTGCATGATGGCAGGCTAGCCTTCTGGAAAAAAGCCAAGATAAGGAACAGAGGCTCCTGGAGATGCCGGGGATTGAACCCGGGACCTCATACATGCGAAGCATGCGCTCTACCACTGAGCTACATCCCCACTTTTGCACTCGAGCTGTTTGATGGATGCAAGGAGTCCCTGAAACCCAGGGACTGCAAAGTCTCGATCATAATCAATGGAAGGTATTGTTTGAATAAAAGTGAAAGATATGGAAATCGAAGCACAAAATCCTTCGAGCCAGATTTGAACCAGCGACCTAAGGATGTCTGACTTTATGCTACAGTCCTCCGCTCTACCAACTGAGCTATCGAAGGAGTGGCTGAAGTATCTTTCAGCGCTGTAATTATCTCTCGCTCAAGAAAGGTTGTGGGGGTGGGGATCAGGAGCAGATCGATGAAAATCATGAACATTACCTGCAGCTCCCTCTCAAAGTCACCAGTTCTTAGAGCACACTGTAAGGTACGTCTTATCACCCCAAAGGAGGATTTCAGACCAAAGTTCATGTTCTGTCTTGGCTTGGGGATAAGCAGGGGTGCTCCAAATTTCAATTTTACAGAAAGGAAAGGAACTTTGATACAAAGACCTTGGGCAGCATTGGTGGCAAATGGATGGCTGCGCGGAACCATGAAAGAAATGACACAAAGTTATGGGAGTCATTACTAAGCACCCAGCATCAAGAACGTGCATTTTGGATGCATTTTCAAAAGGAAAGAGAACGGAAAAATCTGTAGATTGAAGGTGATTGAGATAAACAAAATATTCCGTTTTTCTAAAAGCTACTGTAAAGAGTCTTTGGTTTAGAAGAAGAACCCTTACCAATGATCAAGAGAGATGCGACAGATTTCTATCATCAAAGCATTATGGTTGTCAAGATGAATCATCACTTTGATGTCTTCAACAAGTAGGATTCTTTTGATCTATAATCATCAAAAATGAGATAGCCCCATTTCATGGGATTTTTCAAGGCAAACGTCTGACAGATTAAGCGGGGTCCTCATCCCGGTTGGAGGACATATCTCTTCCTTCATCATGATGCCAGCCTAGCTTTCTGCCCAAAATCCAAGGTAAGCATGGCAAAAGTCTGGAGATGCCGGGGATTGAACCCGGGGCCTCATACATGCAAAGCATGCGCTCTACCACTGAGCTACATCCCCACTTCTGCAAGATTTGACTGTATGATTGGAAACCCTGCATTGAACCGACGGCCACATCACCCCATTCGACTCTGCAGTATACAATGTCAGTCAGGAAAATCCTTCAGCCTTGTACCTGGATGATCTTCATGGTCTTATGTACAGATGCCTATATACAGCCTTCTTAGTGCAGTAGGCAGCGCGTCAGTCTCATAATCTGAAGGTCCTGAGTTCGATCCTCAGAGAGGGCATTTATTTCCTTCTTTTTGGAATGCAAAATTCTCCGATTTTCTTGAAATGCGCAAACTATGCCTAGTTCAAAGATTTTTCCAAAGCAAATGTCTGACTATTTAAGTGGGGCTCTCACCCCAACTGCATGACAAACTTCTTCTTTCTGCATGATGGCAGGCTAGCCTTCTGGAAAAAAGCCAAGATAAGGAACAGAGGCTCCTGGAGATGCCGGGGATTGAACCCGGGACCTCATACATGCAAAACATGCGCTCTACCACTGAGCTACATCCCCACTTTTGCACTCGAGCTGTTTGATGGATGCAAGGAATCCCTGAAACCCAGGGACTGCAAAGTCTCGATCATAATCAATGGAAGGTATTGTTTGAATAAAAGTGAAAGATATGGAAATCGAAGCACAAAATCCTTCGAGCCTGATTTGAACCAGCGACCTAAGGATGTCTGACTTTATGCTACAGTCCTCCGCTCTACCAACTGAGCTATCGAAGGAGTGGCTGAAGTATCTTTCAGCGCTGTAATTATCTCTCGCTCAAGAAAGGTTGTGGGGTGGGGATCAGGAGCAGATCGATGAAAATCATTAACATTACCTGCAGCTCCCTCTCAAAGTCACCAGTTCTTAGAGCACACTGTAAGGTACGTCTTATCACCCCAAAGGAGGATTTCAGACCAAAGTTCATGTTCTGTCTTGGCTTGGGGATAAGCAGGGGTGCTCCAAATTTCAATTTTACAGAAAGGAAAGGAACTTTGATACAAAGACCTTGGGCAGCATTGGTGGCAAATGGATGGCTGCGCGGAACCATGAAAGAAATGACAGAAAGTTATGGGAGTCATTACTAAGCACCCAGCATCAAGAACGTGCATTTTGGATGCATTTTCAAAAGGAAAGAGAACGGAAAAATCTGTAGATTGAAGGTGATTGAGATAAACAAAATATTCAGTTTTTCTAAAAGCTACTGTAAAGAGTCTTTGGTTTAGAAGAAGAACCCTTACCAATGATCAAGAGAGATGCGACAGATTTCTATCATCAAAGCATTATGGTTGTCAAGATGAATCATCACTTTGATGTCTTCAACAAGTAGGATTCTTTTGATCTATAATCATCAAAAATGAGATAGCCCCATTTCATGGGATTTTTCAAGGCAAACGTCTGACAGATTAAGCGGGGTCCTCTTCCCGGTTGGAGGACATATCTCTTCCTTCATCATGATGCCAGCCTAGCTTTCTGCCCAAAATCCAAGGTAAGCATGGCAAAAGTCTGGAGATGCCAGGGATTGAACCCGGGGCCTCATACATGCAAAGCATGCGCTCTACCACTGAGCTACATCCCCACTTCTGCAAGATTTGACTGTATGATTGGAAACCCTGCATTGAACCGACGGCCACATCACCCTATTCGACTCTGCAGTATACAATGTCAGTCAGGAAAATCCTTCAGCCTTGTACCTGGATGATCTTCATGGTCTTATGTACAGATGCCTATATACAGCCTTCTTAGCGCAGTAGGCAGCGCGTCAGTCTCATAATCTGAAGGTCCTGAGTTCGATCCTCAGAGAGGGCATTTATTTCCTTCTTTTGGAATGCAAAATTCTCCGATTTTCTTGAAATGCGCAAACTATGCCTAGTTCAAAGATTTTTCCAAAGCAAATGTCTGACTATTTAAGTGGGGCTCTCACCCCAACTGCATGACAAACTTCTTCTTTCTGCATGATGGCAGGCTAGCCTTCTGGAAAAAAGCCAAGAT